>NW_013704571.1:0-510 GCF_000517525.1 Limulus polyphemus | reverse complement strand
GTAAGTCCGCAGATATACCGCTGTGCCACTGGGGGCGGGTTAATTATGTCTAGAACTTTTTAGGTAGTACCCATTGTATAGGTTTTGGCAATATTCATTCATTCTAATTTGAAATATTATGTCCACAACGTTAGGGAAGATTTTCTATGCAACAATGACCTTTTAATCTTAACTTTGATCCACGACCTTCAAAAATGTTAATTATAACTTTATATGCTGTACCTGCTATACAAGTTTGGTCAAAATACATCTATTCAATCTTGAGATATCTTGTCCACAAGATTGGGACGAATAGACACATGGGCAGGGGCAAAACAATATGCTTCGCTCTGCGATGCTTCTCGGCAAGGGCAAAATAAAGACCAGTGCTACAACTTCCCGTTACAATGCCTCAAAAATTGAAGAATCTACAACTCCTCGTGGCAGAAAATCTTAAAAAAGAAAACAGGAATTGAAAATGCGTGTTTTTGTTTTTATTAGTGTTATTTACCTAAATGACAAAAAAAAAAA
>NW_013704570.1:0-510 GCF_000517525.1 Limulus polyphemus | reverse complement strand
AAGGTGATATTGTTGCTAAATAGATTAGCAACACTCTCTAATATGTTCATATGCTATATATATAGTTTTGCAACAATATCAAATCATCTTAAAATACAAGATCAGTAAAGATAATGTCAAATATACTTGTAAAAATAACACCACTGGAAATCATAATAATTAATTCGGGCTAACAGCTATGGCTGATGTACAAGAAAATGACCACTCAATTATGAAAATTTCCTGTACATTACTGTACTACTTTGGTTTTCAATCTCATGTGCATGGAAATCTTGATGGTTTAACTTGTAACCTAAGACGTGGCAGACTGACACACAAACGAAAAAACTAATCCTTAAATCATTGTATTTTTTATCAAAAATCTCTGAGATAAGTGACTGATAGACTTGTGCAACAAAACGTATTAGTTGGATGAAAAAACTCGATTTTTTATTAATCTAAATAGGACTACCTCACCAGCATTCAGTTAATATTATCTGGCCAAGTGATATAAACTAATTATTGGAGAAA
>NW_013704569.1:0-510 GCF_000517525.1 Limulus polyphemus | reverse complement strand
AAACTTTCATAACAGAAAAAAGTGTCAGTTTTTATGTTCAATACTATTGTGGTTATTTTAAAAAAGAAAAAATTAAAGCCACCCCTTAAATGGTTGTTCCTCCCTTTGGAAAAGTTTCTAGCTACGCCGCTGACAGTGAGGGAACCCAAATGACAATTTGGTGTAAAAATAAAATTAGTCAGTAAAAGTGTTATTTGTTTATTGTTATTGCAATTATGTATGTATATGAATTGTAAGTGTTTGTATATCCTTGTTGATGTACAATGTATGCGTGATGTGTGATTTAAGTGTATGTATATGAATTGTAAGTGTTTGTATATCTTTGTTGATGTACAATGTATGCGTGATGTGTGATTTAAGTGTATGTATATGAATTGTAAGTGTTTGTATATCCTTGTCGATGTACAATGTATGCGTGATGTGTGATGTAAGTGTATGTATATGAATTGTAAGTGTTTGTATATCCTTGTTGATGTACAATGTATGCGTGATGTGTGATGTAAGTGTATG
>NW_013704568.1:0-510 GCF_000517525.1 Limulus polyphemus | reverse complement strand
AGCAGAGAATGAGTCTCCAAGTATGCTGGTAGAGGTTAGGTAAAAGCAGTGAATGAGTCTCCAAGTATGCTGGAGAGGTAGGTAGAAGCAGAGAATGAGTCTCCAAGTATGCTGGTAGAGGTTAGGAAAAGCAGTGAATGAGTCTCCAAGTATGCTGGAGAGGTAGGAGAAGCAGTGAATGAATCTCCAAGTATGCTGGAGAGGTAGGAGAAGCAGTGAATGAGTCTCCAAGTATGCTGGAGAGGTAGGAGAACCAGCGAATGAGTCTCCAAGTATTCTGGAGAGGTAGGAGAAGCAGAGAATGAGTCTCCAAGTATGCTGGAGAGGTAGGAGAAGCAGAGAATGAGTCTCCAAGTATGCTGGAGAGGTAGGAAAACCGGTGAATGAATCTTCAAGTATGCTGAAAAGGTAGGAGAAGCAGTGAAGAGGGGGAGATGGTAGGAATCCCGGAAGAGAAAGGTTTGTTAGCTTAAATGAATGAAACCGAGAAGATTGACGAATTACTTTACT
>NW_013704567.1:0-510 GCF_000517525.1 Limulus polyphemus | reverse complement strand
CTGACAGATGTATTACTATTAGTTTATATGTTATGATAGATGAAGTTCTCAAGACACAATTGAGTCTTTATCAAATTTCTTACAGTTTATTCACTTAAACTATACATTTTACTTAGTAACATTTGCAATCCAAATAATAGTATCTTACATAATGCTAATATTAGTACTACTACTACTAGTAGTAATAAGACATAAGACTGAAATTAGGCCTGTGCTGTACAGTATAGTATAACAAGTTTGACGTAGACTGCTTTTCAAATCTTTCTTCATTATTAGTCTACACTCACCTAAACTTAAGCTAAGTTTTATTGCAAAAAGGGTCATTTAAATAATATACTGTTTAAAATATATTTTTATCATTAGTTTTCCATGTCAAGCTCACAGTTAACAGTAACTATGTGACAAATATCGGTAACCCACATGGCGCGTGTGTGTTAGTTGATACTGAATGACAGAACCAATAGTATTGTTCTGACAACGGAAGTCACGTGACGCTAGTAACACGTCATG
>NW_013704566.1:0-510 GCF_000517525.1 Limulus polyphemus | reverse complement strand
AATTTCTCTAAGTTAGGCTTAAGCTTCAATGAATCTTCTGTTTTCATGTATTTAAAACTTTAAGGTAAACTGATTTTTATTTTGTAAAATATCTGTTGTTTGTGTCAAACTTATTTCTTCCTCACTTTCATACTTGTATGATATTAAATGCATAGCTTATGTAGTTTTTTAATACTCATGTTACTTAGAATAAAATAGAATAGAAAATAAAAAAATGAGACCTTGTATTCTGGATAAGTACAAAATGGACACCAAGGTACCACGTAAAACATATATATTGGATTAGGAGAACCCTCATCGCATAAACTTAAAGATATCATGTGACACATATATTGGTTTAGGAGAGCAATCACCGCATAAACTCAAAGATATCATGTAATACATGTATCGGTTTAGGAGAATAATCATCGTATAAAGTTAAAGATATCATGTCATACATGTATCGGTTTAGGAGAATAATCATCGTATAAAGTTAAAGATATCATGTCATACATGTATTGGTTTAGGAGA
>NW_013704565.1:0-510 GCF_000517525.1 Limulus polyphemus | reverse complement strand
TATTCAGTAACGCGAAACGTAACTCCAACACTGCGAAATGTTGAGTTTTCATACTTGTTGGGGCGTCCAGAAATGAAAGAAAACATTAGACTTACTGAACCTATTGTACTTCCAGAGAAGAAAGAGAGCCAATTGGACTTTCTGTACCTACATAATTCTAGAAAAGACAGAAAGTAATTGGACTTTCTCGTGTGTATGTATTTCTAGAAAAGACAAAGAATCAGAAGGACATTCTCAAACTATGTGTATTTACAAAAAATCCAGCGAACAGTTTGACTTTCTATACCTATTTATTTCTAAAAAAGACAGAAAAAACCACTGGATTTTCTTCATATTGTGTACTTCTACAAAATATAGAAAATCATTGGACTTGCTGCTCCTCTATGCACTGCTATAACAGACCGATAGCCATTGCCTTCCGAAACCTATCTGTTCTTAAAGCAAAGTAAAAGAATCATTGGGCGTCCTACAACAATATTAAATTTTAATATTATCTAACCTATATAAAAG
>NW_013704564.1:0-510 GCF_000517525.1 Limulus polyphemus | reverse complement strand
GAAATTCAAAACAAACAAACAACGATCATAAATAGAATGCACGGCTATATATATATCTTTTGTCGGTTGAACTATTCCTAGCACAGAAATCATTGTCTTTCTTTATAAAATATGCCTCGTGCCTAAATTTGAATTTTATAGAAGCTTCGATAATAGGAATAAAAACTGGTTGTGCAAACAAGGCTATATTTCCTGAATTATCGCCTTCTAGCGTTTAAGCTTAGAGGTCGCCTGAAGGTTTTCTGCAGACCTGAATGACTTGTCTTTTAGGCATATGTAATTTATGCGGTAAAATTTCTTGAATTCATAAGGGTTTTTTTTTGGTACATGAAAACCTTTCCAGAACGCTCATTCCACAATAAACTGCAGACTACACTGGTCGGGTGACAAAATTTTGAAAGATTCGATGTAACTGTCATATAGATAACATAAACCGATACTTTCAGAAATATAATTGCTGTAGTGCATATAAACACTAGAAGCATGGCACAATTTAACGAAATGTTAATT
>NW_013704563.1:0-510 GCF_000517525.1 Limulus polyphemus | reverse complement strand
AACAGAATGGACTGTTCAGACAGCTATAACACTACTTCCAAAAATACAAATTGAAGATTAATTTCTGTACAACAGATGGATTGTTCAGACAGCTATAACACTACTTCCAAAAATTCAAATTGAAGATTAATTTTGTACAACTGATGGAATGTTCAGACAGCTATAACACTACTTCCAAAAACAAACTGAAGATTATTTTTTGTACAACAGAAGGACTGTTTAGACAGCTATAACACTACTTCCAAAAAAACAAACAAGATTATTTTTTGTACAACAGATGGACTGTTCAGACAACTATAACACTATTTCCAAAAATACAAACTGAATATTACTTTTTGTACAATAGATGGATTGTTCAGACAGCTTTAACACTATTTCCAAAAATACAAACTGAATATTACTTTTTGTACAACAGATGGATTGTTCAGACAGCTTTAACACTTCTTCCAAAAAACAAACTGAAGATTATTTTTTGTGCAACAGATGAACGGTTCAGACAGCTACAACACT
>NW_013704562.1:0-510 GCF_000517525.1 Limulus polyphemus | reverse complement strand
AACCAAGTTCTCCTGATGTTTACAATCTAATACTGGAGGAAAGAACAACTTCTAAAGAAGTATACAATGAAACAGAAGATGAGATGAAACCCGAAGAAGATTTTACTGAAACAGAAAAATTGTCCTCAACACCTAAAGTACTAACAAATACTGACGCGTACTCTATAACACAACAGGAAGTGGTAACTCCAAGAGAAAAATACAATGAAGTAGAAGAAAGGTCGACACCGAAAGGAGGTTTCACTGTAACTGAGATGACAGTAACAACAAAGGTACCAACCACTACTGACGTCTATAATGTGACGCAGAAAGAATTTACAACACCAAAACGAAGTTTAAATGGTACAGCAAACGAATTAACTCACAAAGAAGTTTTTACTGTAACTAAGGAATCTGTAACAATGCCAAAAGAACTAACAACTAATGAGTTCTACACTGTAGCACAGCAGGAAGTGGTAACACCAAGACAAAGATTCGGTGAAACAGAAGACGACTTCACACACAAAGAAC
>NW_013704561.1:0-510 GCF_000517525.1 Limulus polyphemus | reverse complement strand
ACTCTTTTACCAACGAATAGTGGGATTGACCGTCACATTGATTTTTTTTTTTTTTTGTCTGGAAATGGAAGCGAACCGAAAACCCTCAGATTCATCGTCCGGCATACTACCAACGTTCGGTCAGTATACTTTTTATACCTAGTATATTTTTTCCCTATGAATTTATGCATTTTCTTCTTTTCTATTTAATTAACAGCAAGTTTTGACTTTTATTGATGTCATTTATTCCCGTTTCTCTAACTAAATGTAACATTTAACAACAAGGGATCTAAACCTTGTACATAACACACCAGGAGGTGCTTAACGTGTTTTCGACTTACAGAGAAGTTCGAAACCTTCATTTTTTCCTTCATATATTACTCCTGAAAAGGCTTTATCAAAAATCATATATATATTGTCATAGTTTCAATAGTATACATACAATCCCTAACCCTTCAAACAAACAATATATATATATATGCTCTTTTTAAAAACAAACAACAGCAACAACAAAAACAGGTTACTAATGGC
>NW_013704560.1:0-510 GCF_000517525.1 Limulus polyphemus | reverse complement strand
ACACTACACACACACACACACACACACACACACACACACACACACACACATATAGTTTCAGTGGAACCGCAGAGACAATTTTAACATCTTTCAGTTATTTCGAATGGTAGGAAAGTATACGTCTATCTGTCGCCATATTTGACGTGCTTGATTTTCTTAATTATTAATTATTATAATCTTATTGTATTGCTGCAGATAACGTGAAATGTAAACATAGTTCTACTCTCTTCGTTTTTTACTTATAACTTGTAAATAGAGGTAAGCCTAGCACTGGTCATATTCTTATTTTGATTTTGAGATGGAGACATCCAAAATTTCTTTTCCGCTAAAAAGTTACTGGAATGATCAAAGAGATGCGAAACTGCAGAAACACTAACCATGACAAAGAAAACTTTCGTGAATTAAAAAAAAAAGTTAGCAGATAATTATCAACGTTAGATGGCGTTCAAAGACTTAAAGCAATGGTTGATATTTCAAATCTATATAAGTATAATAGTACTGTCTATTGTA
>NW_013704559.1:0-510 GCF_000517525.1 Limulus polyphemus | reverse complement strand
ACTCAGTCCTCCAAGACTTCGTCCACAAGTGTCACAATGTACTCAGTCCTCCAATACTTACTCCACAAGTGTCACGATGTACTCAGTCCTCCAATACTTCGTCCACAAGTGTCACGATGTACTCAGTCCTCCAATACTTCCTCAACAAGTGTCACAATGTACTCAGTCCTCCAATACTTCCTCCACAAGTGTCACGATGTACTCAGTCCTCCAAGGCTTCCTCCACAAGTGTCACGATGTACTAGACAGTTGCTGGCCATATTCACCTTTGTTTGTTCATCGTGAATACTTTGCCTAAATCATTTATAAAAACATTATGGATAATCGTATTAAATGCTAGGGATTGAGGGGCATTTTATTAACTTGTAACTACCGCAAGGAGATCCTTAACAGTTATAGGAACGTAAGCCCTCAATAAGGCTGATATCAACCTATAAATACAATATATAACTTTTAATTAAATAAGCTACGGGGTCTGTTAGTAATAATTGTATTTTTCTACTGAAAGAA
>NW_013704558.1:0-510 GCF_000517525.1 Limulus polyphemus | reverse complement strand
CGACAACGGAATGTTTCTTTAGTGTTGATAAAGCTGATTGTTAACATCCCAGTGCTTGATTTGTAGCCTTACCGTTGATGTGCGACAACGGAATGTTTCTTTAGTGTTGATGAAGCTGATTGTTAACACCCCAGTGCTTGATTTGTAGACTTAACGTAGATGTGTGACAACGGAATGTTTCTTTAGTATTGATAAAGCTGGTTATTAATACCCCAGTGCTTGATTTGTAGCCTTAACGTAGATTTGTGACAACGGAATGTTTCTTTAATGTTGATAAAGCTGATTGTTAACATCCCAGTGCTTGATTTGTAGCCTTAACGTTGATGTGTGACAACGGAATGTTTCTTTAGTGTTGATAAAGCTGATTGTTAACATCCCAGTGCTTGATTTGTAGACTTAACGTTGATGTGTGACAACTGAATGTTTCTTTAGTGTTGATAAAGCTGGTTATTAACATCCCAGTACTTTATTTGTGGAGAACCAAGTACACTCAACCTCGAGTGTTGTTCG
>NW_013704557.1:0-510 GCF_000517525.1 Limulus polyphemus | reverse complement strand
CTGTTGTTCATACACCTGATTTTAACAACTAGATCTGACAAAACACTACTAACCTAATCACTGTTGTTCATACACCTGATTTTAACACCTACAACTGACAAAACACTACTAACAAATCAGTGTTGTTCATACACCTGATTTTAACAACTACAACTTACAAAACACTACTAACCTAATCACTGTTGTTCATACACTTGATTTTAACAACTACAACTGACAAAACACTACTAACCTAATCACTGTTGTTCATACACCTGATTTTAACACCTACAACTGACAAAACATTACTAACGTAATCACTGTTGTTCATACACTTGATTTTAGCACCTACAACTGACAAAACACTACTAACGTAATCACTGTTGTTCATACACTTGATTTTAACACCTACAACTGACAAAACACTACTAACCTAACCACTGTTGTTCATACACCTGATTTTAACACCTACAACTGACAAAACACTACTAACTTAATCACTGTTGTTCATACACTTGATTTTAGCACCTA
>NW_013704556.1:0-511 GCF_000517525.1 Limulus polyphemus | reverse complement strand
CCTAAATCAATATGCTAACATATCTGGTTACATTTGAAAATATTTATTTTACTAAATTAAAAGAAATGATATAAAACACCTTTATTGATTATACATATCAGTGTGTCTCAGTGCTTGACTCTTATATTTCAACTTTGACCTTACTGTAGGTTACACTAATATGTAAATAGCAATGGTTACTTTTATCCTAAAATCCTAACATGTAGACTCTGGTGGGCATATTATTCACTATAATATTGTCTTTATAATCAACTACGCAACAGGAATGTGTTTCATATTTAATTTTTAATGAAATAAAAACAAGTTTATACCTATGAACATTTAAACTTTTCTTCAATAGTGTATAACATCAGGTAAACTAAACACAATGTTTACTTGTAAATAAGGTAGTCAACAAAACAAACAGCTGAATACACATCTTAAAAGATATATAAATGTTATTATAGAGTATTTGTACTAACACAAGAAATTATAATTATAAATAACCAGCATGTGAGAAATAGAAGAACTA
>NW_013704555.1:0-511 GCF_000517525.1 Limulus polyphemus | reverse complement strand
TTTGGGTAATTAACCAATAAGAAAATTACTAATTACAAACTGTCACGGTGATTTCTTACAATTAACCTACCAGAAAAATGATTCGACTGATTTAGTAAAAGAAAACATCAATAGAATAAAAATTTAAAAGATGGAGAGAAAAAGGAGATGAATTATCAATGAGATCAGCTCATCAAAAAGATAATCACATTGTTAATTGTATTAGAAATTCTGTCTAGTTTCAGTGTAAAGTACCAATAAATAAAATTATACACGGAACAGAGTGTCCTCGAAACACAAGCCTAGCTCCTGGTTTTATTAGCTAATGGCTCTGAGTGACAGTAATCGTTATTGTATTTAGACAAACCAGCACTATTATACATTTTCAACTTGCAAAATAGTTCAGTGAATTTGAGAAAAAAAAAGCAATGTGTTTACTAAACTACCAACATACCTGGCAACCATCTGACGTACACCGTGTTTATTAAACTACCAACATACCTGGCCAACTCCGACGTACACCGTGTTTACT
>NW_013704554.1:0-511 GCF_000517525.1 Limulus polyphemus | reverse complement strand
GCATAACTACAAACAAATTCTTACTGAGTTACGTAACCCAAACTTGTCATAACTATCGCCTTTAAAATAATTGTTTTAACTCTCTTGTTATGAAAAAATTAATTAATAATACCTACACTAAGCAGTCTTTGATATCTGACAAACCTCATAAAATATCTTATGTAAATGTTATGCATGTATTCTATTTTTAGATTAATTACACCATTAAGTAAAGATTTATAAAATTTCAGAGAAGTACAATACCATTTATGTGAGAAACTCTTGACCAAAACTTGCTCCCCAGAATGTAACCCCTACTTATAACATTAATTAAATTGTAATATTGGCTTCGCTATTAGTCGTTTCGCTATAAGTAGCATCTTCCAGGAATGTAATCACAATGGAAAATGAAGTCCTCCTATATTCTGTAACATTAAAAACAAAAACCTACACAATGAACCTCATGCTTTAAGTAAACACTTTTGAAAATGAAAACAAATACATTAAGTACAGAACCCTTAGACAGTGAAAG
>NW_013704553.1:0-511 GCF_000517525.1 Limulus polyphemus | reverse complement strand
GTATATGATTAGTTACACCTTTAAGGGACTACAACCACAATTAACCAATGAGGAGAGTATATGATTAGTTACAGCTTTAAAGGACTACAACCACAGTTAACCTATGAGGAAAGTATATGATTAGTTACACCTTTAAGGGACTACAACCACAATTAACCTACGAGGAGAGTATATGCTTAGTTACACCTTTAAAGGACTACAACCACAATTAACCTATGAGGAGAGAATATGATTAGTTACACCTTTAATGGACAACAACCACAATTAACCTATGATGAGAGTATATGATTAGTTACACCTTTAAGGGACTACAACCACAATTAACCAATGAGGAGAGTATATGATTAGTTACAGCTTTAAAGGACTACAACCACAGTTAACCTACGAGGTGAGTATATGATTAGTTACACCTTTAAGGGACTACAACAACAATTAACCTACGAGGAGAGTATATGCTTAGTTACAGCTTTAAAGGACTACAACCACAATTAACCTATGAGGAGAGTATATG
>NW_013704552.1:0-511 GCF_000517525.1 Limulus polyphemus | reverse complement strand
GTCCTGAAATATATTGAAATTTAACAAGTGAGATGGAAGGACGCCAAGAACTTATCCTAATCTAACAACTAAAATACCTAGTTATAAACTAAAGAAGGACACTTATGAATGAATCTAAGTTTGATAGCGATGAAACGGAAACATACTGAACATCAGAATTATAGCTGTAAATTATCTTGAACTCATGCCTAACAATAAAATAAAATCCAGAATATAAGAGGAAGACACTTAGCAAAATATTGTTTTCGTTTCTTTTTGTAGAGGGGGGGGGGGGTTCGTTCAAAGATACTCGAGGACACAATGTATTGAAAATGATCAGATGGGATACAAAAACTACTTTTAAAAAAGATGCGAATTATACAAAATATATATAAGTCAACTATACTTTATAAGAGAATGAAAACTGAAAAATAACTTACTGAGGATTGATAAAATGACATATAACTTACTAAGGATTGATAAAATGACATAACTTACTAAGGATTGATAAAATGACATATAACTTACTAAG
>NW_013704551.1:0-511 GCF_000517525.1 Limulus polyphemus | reverse complement strand
AAAAAAAATAAAAAAAAATAAAAAAAAAAAAGTTACCAACGAGAACAAACATTGTTTCAATATTTCTTTAAATAAGATTATTACATTATGAATACCTTAATCTCAAAAATAAAAGTCCCTAGATATATTAACAATATTTAAGCCACAGACCTACTAGATCAGACAATTTACAAATGGCAACTACTACCTGATTTAGGCTTATGGGCAAGACACTGCTGTATTTTTATAAAGAAACGATGGTCCTTACTGGATGTACAAGTTAAATATTGTTTTAAAGCCACAATGTACATTTGACTTACTTAATCCCCATGTTTTCATAACATTTTTTATTGTGAGCTTTTAGCCTAGTAATAGAAGCTTTCAACAATGAAGTGTACACTTGACAAGGATGATTCATTCCTGTATTTGAATAGTTCATGTGACACCAAAATATTGTTGCCTAATATTCATTTAATACTCTCCTGTAGAAGGTTCTGCACACCTATTGTTCTCTAAAGAAGAAAACTTTCAA
>NW_013704550.1:0-511 GCF_000517525.1 Limulus polyphemus | reverse complement strand
GAACAATTTACTGCTATTTTCAGTGTCTGTTACACAACAAACGAACAATTTACTACTACTTTCAGTATCTGTTACACAATAAAAGAACATTTACTACTACTTTCAGTATCTGTTACACAACAAACGAACAATTTACTACTACTTTCAGTATCTGTTACACAATAAACGAACAATTTGCTACTACTTTCAGTATCTGTTACACAACAAACGAACAATTTACTGCTATTTTCAGTGTCTGTTACACAATAAAAGAACATTTACTACTACTTTCAGTATCTGTTACACAATAAACGAACAATTTGCTACTACTTTCAGTATCTGTTACACAATAAACGAACAATTTACTACTATTTTCAGTGTCTGTTACACAACAAACGAACAATTTACTGCTATTTTCAGTGTCTGTTACAGAATAAACGAACAATTTACTACTATTTTCAGTGTCTGTTACACAACAAACGAACAATTTACTACTACTTTCAGTGTCTGTTACACAATAAACGAACAATTT
>NW_013704549.1:0-511 GCF_000517525.1 Limulus polyphemus | reverse complement strand
AGTTTCAAGTGTTACATTTATTATGATTTTACTTGCTTACAAACTGTATAAAACAGTTTCAATGTTAGATTTATGATAATTTTACTTGCTTACAAACTGTACTAAAACAGTTTAAGTGATAGATTTATGATAATTTTACTTCCTCACAATCTGTACAAAAAGAGTTTCAAGTGGTAGATTTTTGATAATTGTACTTGCTTACAAACTGTACTAAAACAGTTTCAAGTGGTAGATTTATGATAATTTTACTTGCTTACAAACTGTACTAAACCAGTTTCAAGTGTTAGATTTATGATAATTTTACTTGCTTCCAAACTGTACTAAAACAGTTTAAGTGATTGATTTATGATAATTTTATTTGCTTACAAACTGTACTGAAACAGTTTCTAGTGGTAGATTTATGATAATATTACTTGTTTACAAACTCTACTGAAACAGTTTCAAGTGGTAGATTTATATTAATTTTACTTGCTTACAACTCTACTTAAACAGTTTCAAGTGGTAGATTTAT
>NW_013704548.1:0-511 GCF_000517525.1 Limulus polyphemus | reverse complement strand
ACCTGGCCATGCCGGGCCACGTGAAGAGTCCGTCAGTGGTTCAACAAAGATGTGAAGTAAACCCTTCTCAGAAAGTCTCATCCCATTGAAAATATAATTAGTGGAAGATTTAATGAAGATAATTTCAAATAGAAACTTTTGAAACTAGGCTCAACAACAAACGTGAACAAATTAAAACTTTATTCACAATAGTGTGTATAGTGTCTATTTACCAGACTAGGTAGCTTATTTGTTTATTGTAACTACACTGGCTTCCATGGTGAAGAAGAGCTTTCCTAAAATGTACCACATGACAGAGACAGTAGTATTTCTAAGTTACCATGCTAAATTCAGACGAAAGTTTTAAAGTCGGGTATACTAGGATCAAATTATGCAAACGTAGCCGACTATTCCAAATAACACTTATGGGAAAGCGAAATCCCTAACCCATACCGATTTGTACAAGTATCTGCGCCATCCTTTAACATTATATTCTCTGTTCCTAGGAGTACATAGCACCAAAGTGATGCAG
>NW_013704547.1:0-511 GCF_000517525.1 Limulus polyphemus | reverse complement strand
CACAATGGAACAATTACTAAATTTATCACATTTCGAAATTTTTCTAATACATTTTACTTGCCTATTTAATCTACATAAATAATACACTTGTGTTTGTCTGTTTGTATATCCTGAACGTTTCTCACAAATTTCTTGATCAAACACTACAAATCTAATATCGTTAGAAAGGCATTTGTTGAGATGTCCTGATTGCATATTGTATTTTCCATTCAGAATCACTTTACCTGATTTTTGTTTAGTCAAACTACAGAATGCTACATAGTAACACAATGACGTTGTCATTACGTGACGACTGGCTTCGATCTAAACTTTATTTCTATATTCGTCAAGCACTTCACACAAAGAACACTTAATCCGTATGTAATTTCTTAAAAAGATGTAAATTACACTAAACACAACTGCTATGGGCTTTCTCGACTTACTTCGGTCTAAAATATGCATGCGCAGTTCGTTCAAAGCTATATACTTATCACTTTGTGCACACGCATTCAGACGTTTCTGTATTTTTAGC
>NW_013704546.1:0-511 GCF_000517525.1 Limulus polyphemus | reverse complement strand
GGTATTTCTTGGCAAAATTTTCTCAGTAAAACGTATTGCACATATTGAAACTTTTTATGAACATTAACAAAATTTCATTAAGCATTTTGGATCCTTTTAACAAAGGGAAACCCCTGAAAATACTATATTATGGTTTATATTAAAAGTCCTCATAAGATTTCAGGTGACTTAGAAGAACATTTATGTAAATATTAATCAACAACTAATACTTCAGAGTTGTTCCTGAAAGTAACTCAGGCTTAATTTTCTACTTTTCACTTGGAGAATTCTCATGGAATTTGGAATTGTATTTTTTTAATTTGTAGCCAAGTGACAATTATTTTATGGTTTGAGTTTCAGTAACAAAATATTCAACTTCTATTCATAGAATTCTTCCTTACAACATTTCTCTCATTGGTAGGAGTCAAGTATATTTTTAATTTTTTTGGAAGTACCTAGGTCCCACATTTTTAGAAAGCACTTGTGGAAAACACTGTGGGCATTTTCTCTACTGTGATGAATTCAAATTCGG
>NW_013704545.1:0-511 GCF_000517525.1 Limulus polyphemus | reverse complement strand
AAACTATTTCAGTAACAATAATAATAATAAACTATTTCAGTAACAATAATAATAATAAACTATTTCAGTAACAATAATAATAATAAACTATTTCAGTAACAATAATGATAATAATAACGTATTTAACTAAATAATAATAATATACTATTTCAGTAACAATAATAATAATAAACTATTTCAGTAACAATAGTAATAATAATAATAACGTATTTAAGTAAATAATAGTAATATACTATTTCAGTAAATAATAATAATAAACTATTTCAGTAACAATAATAATAATAAACTATTTCAGTAACAATAATAATAATAACGTATTTAAGTATATAATAATAATAAACTATTTCAGTAACAATAGTAATAATAATAATAACGTATTTAAGTAAATAATAATAATATACTATTTCAGTAAATAATAATAATAAACTATTTCAGTAACAATAATAATAATAAACTATTTCAGTAACAATAATAATAATAAACTATTTCAGTAACAACAATAATAATAAAC
>NW_013704544.1:0-511 GCF_000517525.1 Limulus polyphemus | reverse complement strand
TTTTAATGTACCATACATACAACAATAAACCCTCCGTTACAATACACTCACAGCTTTTAATGTACCATACATACAAAAACAGATCTTTATTTTTTCACGACCAAAACTCGGACGTTGAAAGGGTAAGTGAAATAATAAACCATATAAATCGAACCAGGGCTCTCCCAGAATATTTTATGGCTTTAAAACACGCAAAGATAATCTTGAATCATTATTTTATTTATCTGTCTTTCAAGTATAAATTAATCAAACGGATCTTTTACTTAACATAAATATACAAAAGAGCATAAACTCTGCTTATAAAAATCTGTCCTGTTTCTCATCTACAGTTCAGAAAGGTTGTTCTTTTTCATGTTCCATCATTTTCATTTGAGGCTGCCTCACAACGCTGGTTTAAATTCTGCACGAAAGAGGTCTTGTAAGTGACGTCCAATATGGCGGAGTAAACTACAGACCACGTGACTTTGACGTCACTGCAAGACATGCATTACCTGCAACAACTTTTCAACTA
>NW_013704543.1:0-511 GCF_000517525.1 Limulus polyphemus | reverse complement strand
ATTTTAAAGGAAGATAGTTTGCGTAAAAGAGTGAAATTAATTCCAACAAACAAACAATCATTCTTAAGCTAAAATACAAACATCATCTCCAGGAAGGATATCTGTATGGAGTTGAGTCAATACTATTAGTTGCTAGTTCTGTTATGGATAAAATTTTTAAGTTACTGATTAAGTAAAATAAAAGCTGTCTTCAAGAATCCTCCACTAATACAACACATACACTACTAATTAAATAAAAGCTGCCTTCATGAATCCTCCACTAATACAACACACACACTACTAATTAAGTAAAAGCTGTCTTCAAGAATCCTCCACTAATACAACACACACACTACTAATTAAATAAAAGCTGCCTTCATGAATCCTATACTAATACAACACAAATGTTACTGATTATATAAAAGCTGCCTTCATGAATTCTACACTAATACAACACACACTACTGATTAGATAAAAAAAGAAAAGCTACCTTGAATATAAATTTAAAATCATACCAGTTAGGGGAATAATG
>NW_013704542.1:0-511 GCF_000517525.1 Limulus polyphemus | reverse complement strand
TGTAATATTCTACGCGTTATGTTCTTTACTAAGATGTAATATTCTACGCTTTATGTCCTTTACTAAAGTATAATATTCTACCCTTTATGTCCTTTACTAGGGTGTAATATTCTACCCTTTATGTCCTTCACTAGGGTGTAATATTCTACCCTTTATGTCCTTCACTAGAGTGTAATATTCTACCCTTTATGTCCTTCACTAGGATGTAATATTCTACGCGTCATGTCCTTTACTAAGGTATAATATTCTACTTTTTATGTCCTTCACTAGAATGTAATATCCTACGCTTTATGTCCTTTACTAAAGTATAATATTCTACCCTTTATGTCCTTTACTAGGGTGTAATATTCTACCCTTTATGTCCTTTACTAGTGTGTAATATTCTACGCGTTATGTCCTTTACTAGGGTGTAATATTCTACCCTTTATGTCCTTTACTAGGGTGTAATATTCTACTCTTTATGTCCTTTACTAGGATGTAATATTCTACGCGTCATGTCCTTTACTAAAGT
>NW_013704541.1:0-511 GCF_000517525.1 Limulus polyphemus | reverse complement strand
CAAACTAAGTTCTATCTACCATATTGTAGGAGTCAAACTAAGTTCTATCTACCATTTGTAGGAGTCAAACTAAGTGGTATCTACCATATTGTAGGAGTCAAACTAAGTTGTATTCTTCATCTTGTAGGAGTCACACTAAGTTGTATCTTCCATCTTGTAGGAGACAAACTAAGTTGTTTCTGCCATATTGTAGGAGTCAAACTAAGTTGTATCTACCATCAAATAGGAGTCAAACTAAGTTCTATCTACCATCTTGCAGAAGTCAAACTAAGTTCTATCTATCACCTTGTAGGAGTTAAAAACTAAGTTCTATCTACCATATTGCAGGAGTCAAACTAAGTTGTATCTTCCATATTGTAGGAGTCAAACTAAGTTCTATCTACCATACTGTAGGAGTCAAACTAAGTTCTATCTATCACCTTGTAGGAGTCAAAAACTAAATTGTATCTACCATATTGTAGGAGTTAAACTAAGTTCTATCTACCATCTTGCAGGAGTCAAACTAAATTGT
>NW_013704540.1:0-511 GCF_000517525.1 Limulus polyphemus | reverse complement strand
TTTTTACAATTTACAAATAAGTTCTTAAATTTCAGTTATTTTTCTTAATTCATAGAACAGTAAATAAAAAATATATAGAAAACAATGATCTCTTTTACTTACAATGTTTTGAAGTTTTTTTGGACTTGTGTGTTATACTTGCTAAGCCTCATCAAGCCAGTTATTATTCTTAATTCATAGAACAGTAAATAAAAAATATATAGGAAACAATGATCTCTTTTACTTACAATGTTTTGAAGTTTTTTTTGGACTTGTGTGTTATACTTGCTAAGCCTCATCAAATTTCGCACATGGAGTAAGTAGAAAAATGAATTTTTGTAGATTTTATATATACATTTTGGAATACCAAAAAATTATAAATTACTATACTGTATTTGGGTGTACAAAATCTCATTTCTGATTGGAATATCAGCCTGATCATCACATTTCTAACTATACAACAGTTATTATGGTTTCCCTGCACATATACTTTGGGAAGACTGACAGGATTATGTAGTTCAAAATGAGTGCT
>NW_013704539.1:0-511 GCF_000517525.1 Limulus polyphemus | reverse complement strand
GCTGAGTAGATGGCAAGTTTTGGTTATATCTTAGCAGAAGACGTTATGGGAGGAATCTTCTGTTTTATCCTCTCTAGGCTTCAGTCTTCGATATTTTAATCATCGGATATGAGATTATGAAAGGAAGAATAATAGGCGGAAGACTATAATGGGTGGTTTCTGATTATCTTATTAGGATGGAAGAGTATAGGGAACAGTTTGTCAATAATATATTAGGATGGAAGTGTATAGGGAGCAGTTTGTCAATAATATATTAGGATGGAAGAGTATAGGGAACAGTTTGTCAATAATATATTAGGATGGAAGAGTATAGGGAGCAGTTTGTCAATAATATATTAGGATGGAAGAGTATAGGGAACAGTTTGTCAATAATATATTAGGATGGAAGTGTATAGGGAGCAGTTTGTCAATAATATATTAGGATGGAAGAGTATAGGGAACAGTTTGTCAATAATATATTAGGATGGAAGAGTATAGGGAACAGTTTGTCAATAATATATTAGGATGGAAG
>NW_013704538.1:0-511 GCF_000517525.1 Limulus polyphemus | reverse complement strand
GTACAGTTTATATACACATTACAGGAATAAGTGTACAGTTTATATACACATTACAGCAATAAGTGTACAGTTTACATACACGTTACAGGAATAAGTGTACAGTTTATATACACATTACAGGAATAAGTGTACAGTTTATATACACATTACAGCAATAAGTGTACAGTTTATATACACGTTACAGGAATAAGTGTACAGTTACTTATTCCTGTAATGTGTATATAAACTGTACACTTATTGCTGTAATGTGTATATAAACTGTACACTTATTCCTGTAATGTGTATATAAAGTACAGTTTATATACACATTACAGGAATAAGTGCACAGTTTATATACACATTACAGCAATAAGTGTACAGTTTATATACACATTACAGGAATAAGTGTACAGTTTATATACACATTACAGCAATAAGTGTACAGTTTATTTACACATTACAGGAATAAGTGTACAGTTTATATACACATTACAGCAATAAGTGTACAGTTTATTTACACATTACAGGAATA
>NW_013704537.1:0-511 GCF_000517525.1 Limulus polyphemus | reverse complement strand
GACAGTACTCTAGAAGAGGACAGGTGTGTCCACGACAGTGCTCTAGTGGAGGACACGAGTGTCCACGACAGTGCTCTAGTGGAGGACACGAGTGTCCACGACAGTGCTCTAGAGGAGGACACGAGTGTCCACGACAGTGCTCTAGTGGAGGACACGAGTGTCCACGACAGTACTCTAGAAGAGGACAGGTGTGTCCACGACAGTGCTCTAGTGGAGGACACGTGTGTCCACGACAGTGCTCTAGTGGAGGACACGTGTGTCCACCCTCCACTAGAGCACTGTCACACGAGTGACCACGACAGTGCTCTAGTGGAAGACACGTGTGACCACGACAGTGAAAAACTTAACATAAAAACTTTTCTAAGTCAGTAGAAATGGTAACAATTCAATATTATTTACTGGAAGCCCTTCTTTTATCAAGTATCAACGGTTTCATCCACATTCAACTGTTATTTTTGTCTCCATGATCAAGTATCAGCGGTTTCATCCACATTCAATTGTTGTTGTTTGT
>NW_013704536.1:0-511 GCF_000517525.1 Limulus polyphemus | reverse complement strand
TGTAAGTATTATTTTGTTCCTCATTTTCTCACACATTCATTTTACCTGGCTTGTTGCCAAAGTTACAGAGTACGTATACTAGGAGTTATAAGCACGTTCGGTCAAATTGGAACACATTATTACAAAGGGTTTTTGGAAGCAGATAAAACCACTTTTAGAACATTCTCACAAAGAATCTTTCCAAACTCAGAATTTACAAATGGTTTCAGAAGTCTAAGGTCAAATATAAGTTTGTACTGTATTCGGATAACAATAATTACATAACGTATTCAGAATTTTGGGTATACAGTTAACTTTGTTTCTATTCCTACTGTTACGACAGCGGAAGTCACGTGACGTTGGTGACACATGATGAATTTCTGGAATGATCATGAATGATCGGGGAGGTCCGAGTGTATTCAAGACGCCCCCTTCGTTGGTAGCTAAACCTGGCAGGTAAAAAGCCTGCGGGAATGAATGAAGAGAGTTCTGGGTATATTAAGATTCTGTTTCTAGCTAGTGTTTTGCACTC
>NW_013704535.1:0-511 GCF_000517525.1 Limulus polyphemus | reverse complement strand
ACATACTGACATACATAGATACTATTGTTACTTACATGAACATGCTGACATACATAGATACTATTGTTACTTCCATGAACATACTGACATACATAGATACTATTGTTACATACATGAACATACTGACATACATAGATACTATTGTTACATACATGAACATACATAGATACTATTGTTACTTACATGAACATGCTGACATACATAGATACTATTGTTACATACATGAACATACTGACATACATAGATACTATTGTTACTTACATGAACATGCTGACATACATAGATACTATTGTTACATACATGAACATACATAGATACTATTGTTACTTACATGAACATGCTGACATACATAGATACTATTGTTACTTCCATGAACATACTGACATACATAGATACTATTGTTTCATACATGAACATACTGACATACATAGATACTATTGTTACTTACATGAACATGCTGACATACATAGATACTATTGTTACATACATGAACATACATAGATACTATTGT
>NW_013704534.1:0-511 GCF_000517525.1 Limulus polyphemus | reverse complement strand
TTAAAAACTATTTCAGATTCACACTATGTTTAAGTAATACATCTTTAGTTAAGGTTAAAAGCTATTTCAGATTCACACTATGTTTAAGTAATACATCTTTAGTTAAGGTTAAAAGCTATTTCAGATTCACACTATGTTTAAGTAATACATCTTTAGTTAAGGTTAAAAATATTTCAGATTCACACTATTTTTAAGAAATACATCTTTAGTTGATGTTAAAAACTATTTCAGATTCACACTATGTTTAAGTAATACATCTTTAGTTAAGGTTAAAATCTATTTCAGATTCACACTATGTTTAAGAATCATTGTTTTCACTCATAATCTAAAAACATCATATATTTTTCTGCTATCAATAACCCATCCATCTTTATGCCATCAAGATCGATATAATACTTAACCTTATGTCAATACAACACCTAACCTTATGTCAATACAACACCTAACCTTATGTCAATACAACACCTAACCTTATGTCAATACAACACCTAACCTCAAGACTGGTACAACA
>NW_013704533.1:0-511 GCF_000517525.1 Limulus polyphemus | reverse complement strand
AAGTAGATTAACTCTGACCAAACACCAAAATATAACAAATATGGTGAACAAATGAAAACATCATTATTAATTTAACGACTACCGAAACAACAGTCCTTCATCAGAGAGAGAAGAAAACGGCTCCTAGAAGAAAAAAAATGATTAGCTCGAGAACATATTCGTAAGCTAAAAAAAAAGGGGTGTGAGAGAAATAAATAAATAATAATAATGAAATGTTCAACAATTTTAAGTTTTCTGGTAGTATATATTACAGATTTATCAGCAAATAAAAGGTGTTGTTATGGGCATTACAAGGGGGTCCTTCTTATACCTCAATATTTGTTTAAAATACATATAAACAATCAGTTTCTCCATTTATCACGGAACAATTACAAACCTTTATAGACGTTATTTTTATGACATTGTTGCGATTAATACATCCCTGTGTGAAAAACGTTTTTATAACTCGTCTCCATCCTAGGCTTACCTTCACGTGGACAGTTTTACAATTGGTTTCCCCCTTCCATCTCGC
>NW_013704532.1:0-511 GCF_000517525.1 Limulus polyphemus | reverse complement strand
TACTAATATCTACCATCTGTTACAGTTCAGTATTTTCAACCAGTACTAGTGTCTACTATCTGTTACAGTTCACTATTTTCAACCAATACTAATATCTACCATCTGTTACAGTTCACTATTTTCAACCAGTACTGGTATACTGGTGTCTACCATCTGTCTCAGTTCACTATTTTCAACCAGTACTAGTGTCTATTATACATTACTGTTGAGTATTTTCAACCAATACTAGTGTCTACTATCTGTTTCAGTTCAGTATTTTCAACCAGTAGTAGTGTCTACTATCTGTTTCAGTTCACTATTTTCAACCAGTACTAATATCTACCATCTGTTACAGTTCCCTATTTTCAACCAGTACTAGTGTCTATTATCTGTTACAGTTCACTATTTTCAACCAATACTAGTGTCTACTATCTGTTACAGTTCACTATTTTCAACCAGTACTAGTGTCTACTATTTGTTTCAGTTCAGTATTTTCAACCAGTACTAGTGTCTATTATACATTACTGTTGAG
>NW_013704531.1:0-511 GCF_000517525.1 Limulus polyphemus | reverse complement strand
ATTTGTTTTTGAAAAAGAAAACAAATTTACGTGTAAACACAAAAAAAACTAAAAAAAACTCAAAGCAGCTCAAATAAGTCCCGGTACTAGTACCGTCTTAAAAAATATGTTCCGGTATTGAGTAACAGCAGAATTTTACCCCTGACCTTATCTCTTCTCACCTCAGGTATCAAACCCAATTTTTTGTGTTATAACACTCAGACCGACCGCTGTGCGATCGGCGAACGAACGAGTATAAATACTATATATATAAATACTTCATTATGAAAAGTAGCAAAACTTAAATTTACAATTTCTCCTTTCAATACTTATCTTAAGTTATAATCGTTTTTAGTTGGCTTGTTAGGGCGAAGTTAGGGTTAGCTGCGTTCTGTCCATCGTGGTGATTTTAGGATTGTACTCTCATATTTTAAATAATAATATATGTATGATTATTAATTTTGGATAAATTTTCCACCCTGCAAGATGCTTATTTGGGTCTACAAGATTTTTTTTTTCGGTGATCTTTAAC
>NW_013704530.1:0-511 GCF_000517525.1 Limulus polyphemus | reverse complement strand
AGATTAAACACGTGTAGACATTTTCTCTTCACCTATTTGGTTTAAACAGGAGTCTAGCCTAAAAACGTGTAGAAATTGTCTATTCACCGATTTGATTTAAACAGGAGTCTAGCCTAAAAACGTGTAGAAACTGTCTGTTCACCTATTTGGTTTAAACAGGAGTCTAGCCTATTTTGCTAGTTCTCCCATTTCTCTACTACGTTTATACAGCCACGCGTATTAGAACAGCACAACTTCAGGTGAGAAGTTGTTTTTCGTTGTTGGGATCTCATTTTAGTAGTAACTTGGTACATCTCTGGCGTTATCCACATCCGTATTCTGTTTCTAACTCTTGTCACGAATTGTTGGTACACCTCTGGCGTTATCCACACCGAATTCTGTTTCTAACTCTTGTCACGAATTGTTGGTACACTCTGGCGTTATCCACACCGAATTCTGTTTCTAACTCTTGTTACGAATTGTTGGTACACCTCTGTCGTTATCCACACCGAATTCTGTTTCTAACTCTTGT
>NW_013704529.1:0-511 GCF_000517525.1 Limulus polyphemus | reverse complement strand
TTGTATATGCGGAATGATTTGTCTTCAGTCTTATTTACAAATACGCATATACAACTACGTATAACCCGAGTCATTCCGCATATACAACTACGTATAACCCGAGTCATTCCGCATATACAACTACGTATAACCTGAATCATTCCGCATATACAACTACTTATAACACAAATCATTCCGCATATACAACTATGTATAACCCGAATCATTCCGCATATACAACTACGTATAACACAAATCATTCCGCATATACAAACAACTACGTATAACATAATAAACAAAACTTGATCACTATGGGTAGAATTATGGTGCAAAAACAATACTTTTATAAACGGATATGGAGTTATGCCGTTCCATTTAGTAGAAGCAATGTTGGCACAGTGTGTTAATATATAAAGTTCTATCATAGTGTTTACTAGAAAGATCGAAACGTTAAAACAGGAATGAAGCGAGTCACGTATATGTTTTATTATACATGGAGTAAAAACTTGATCACTTTTTGTTTATTTTTACT
>NW_013704528.1:0-511 GCF_000517525.1 Limulus polyphemus | reverse complement strand
AGCAAGTAACGCGTGTGAATATGTAGCAAGTAACGTGTGTGAATGAATGACGTGTGTGTGAGTGTGTAGCAAGTAAAATGTGTGAATGTATGACACGTGTGTGAGTGTGCAGCAAGTAACGTGTGGTTTAGTAATCATTTCAGAAAAAATAAAACGGGCATGAGATCAGCAGAGTACAAAATGTGCTTTCACAAACACAGGCCTCGGTTATTCACTCAGTCTCAGTACTTATGCAAAGCTATTTTTCTATTTATATTTATGGCAGAGCCGCCGTCCCTAATTTTGAACCACTGCCCAGAGTGAAGGCAGACAGTTAGCAGCGATGCAACACCCACCATTCACTCTTACAATGCACCCATAGCTTAAACAATGGGAATATTTTGTGGTATCGCAAGGATTCAAACCCCAGAATAAATTACTAAAAATACAAACAGAATAGACCACTTAATGTACACGAACATCTTCAATAAGTATTTGAAATGGACACAAAAACCTGTTACACTACATTCTG
>NW_013704527.1:0-511 GCF_000517525.1 Limulus polyphemus | reverse complement strand
GTTTTTACTATCTGTAAGTGTGCTTGTTTTTACTATCTGTAAGTGTGCTTGTTTTTACTATCGGTAAGTGTGTTTGTTTTTACTATTTGTAAGTGGATTGTTTTTACTATCTGTAATTGGGCTTGTTTTTACTATATGTAATTGGGATTGTTTTTTACTATATGTAATTGGGATTGTTTTTACTATATGTAAGTGGGCTTGTTTTTACTATGCGTAATTGGGCTTGTTTTTACTATATGTAATTGGGCTTGTTTTACTATGTGTAAGTGTGCTTGTTTTTACTATCTGTAATTGGGCTTGTTTTTACTATATGTAATTGGGCTTGTTTTCACTATGTGTAATTGGGCTTGTTTTTACTATCTGTAAGTGTGCTTGTTTTTATTATCTGTAATTGGACTTCATTATTTCTATGGTTTTCTCTAACTTACGTGAACGAAGCCAAAAGAGCTTCGACACATTTTTTAAAACAGAGACAAATAAATAAACATCTAGCGGTAATAATCGAAAACAC
>NW_013704526.1:0-511 GCF_000517525.1 Limulus polyphemus | reverse complement strand
TACAATTAACCTCAATAACTAGATGTGGAAACGTGAACTGTAATGACATTTTAATATAATATACTTAATTTCAATAACTAGATGTGTAAATGTGGATTGTTATGACATGTTAATATAATTAGCCGCAATAACCAGATGTGTAAATGTGGATTGTTATGACATGTTAATATAATTAGCCGCAATAACCAAATGTGGCAACTTGGACTGTAATGACATATTAATTTAATGTATTTAACCTCAATAACTAGATGTGGCAACATGGACTGCAATGACATGTTAATATAATATACTTATTATCAATAACAAGATGTGGCAATGTGGATTGTTATGACATGTTAATATCATCAGCCGCAATAACCAGATGTGGCAACTTGGACTGCAATGACAAGTTAATATAATATACTTAATCTCAATAACTAGATAGGGCAACGTGGACTGTAATGACATGTTAATATAATTAGCCTCATTAACTAGATGTGGCAATGTGGAATGTAATTACATGTTAATATAA
>NW_013704525.1:0-511 GCF_000517525.1 Limulus polyphemus | reverse complement strand
AATGCAGACAATGTAAGTTATAACACGAAGGTATCTCTACTACACGTTGCAAAAATTTATACACATACACACACACACACACACACACATATATATATATAGCGATGGCTACTGTTGACTAGCTATCTTCCATCTAGTCTGCCAGTTCAAAATTTACTGTTGACTAGCTATGTTCTATCTAGTCTACTGGTTCAAAATTTACTGTTGATTAGCTATCTTCCCTCTAGTCAGTAGACTTTTATTGTCTTATTTATTGTCACCACATTTATCTTGTCAGTAGAACTGTATTGTCTAATTTATTGTTGCTACAATTATCTTGTCAGTAGAACTGTATTGTCTTATTTATTGTTACCACAATTATCTTGTCAGTAGAACTGTATTGTCTTATTTATTGTTGCTACAATTATTTGTCAGTAGAAAACAATAAATAAGACAATAAAAGGCCACAATTATCTTGTCAGTAGACTTTTATTGTTTTATTTATTGTTGCCACAATTATTTGTCAGTAGAA
>NW_013704524.1:0-511 GCF_000517525.1 Limulus polyphemus | reverse complement strand
TGTCTACTGTTGGTATTAGACGACACTACAAATTACTGAGTGTCTACTGTTGGTAGTAGACGACACTACAAACTACTGAGTGTCTACTTTTGGTAGTAGACGACACTACAAATTACTGAGTGTCTACTGTTGGTATTAGACGACACTACAAATTACTGAGTGCTACTGTTGGTAGTAGACGACACTACAAACTACTGAGTGTCTGCTGTTGGTAGTAGACGACACTACAAATTACTGAGTGTCTACTGTTGGTAGTAGACGACACTACAAATTACTGAATGTCTACTGTTAGTATTAGACGACACTACAAATTACTGAGTGTCTACTGTTGGTAGTAGACGACATTACAAATTACTGAGTGTCTACTGTTGGTAGTAGACGACACTACAAATTACTGAGTGTCTACTGTTGGTAGTAGACGACACTACAAATTACTGAATGTCTACTGTTGTATTAGACGACACTACAAATTACTGAGTGTCTACTGTTGGTAGTAGACGACATTACAAAT
>NW_013704523.1:0-511 GCF_000517525.1 Limulus polyphemus | reverse complement strand
TTTGCCCTAAAAAATACGGTGAAACTATTAACTGATCACATTCAATCCTTAGAATTAAGATTAAAGAAAGATCCAGAAAAAAAAATATGCTATAGGGAAGATCTTAAGTAACGCTTATCACAAATGAATACAACGTAAATCATTCTTTGTTGTTGTTTTTTTTTGGGGGGGGTAGGCTCCCCATATATATATATTGACTGGAATATTAAACAATATTGTATGGTCAAGATTTTTAGTTTGTTTAATAAAAGATAAATTCAGATGTACCGAAACGGAATCATGTTAACATTATGTACACGTCTATGTCATGTTACTAAGCTTAAGCATATAAACATCTCGAATGTCAAAAAGCCCATATTTAGTTTCAGTTGGTTCTTGCTTTAGTGCTGCGTATATTTAGGGTTCTTGCTTTAGTGCTGCGTATGTTTAGGGTTCTTACTTTAGTGCTGCGTCAATTTTAGGGTTCTTGCTTGAGTGCTGCGTATATTTAGGGTTCTTGCTTTAGTGCTGC
>NW_013704522.1:0-511 GCF_000517525.1 Limulus polyphemus | reverse complement strand
ATTATCCCACCTCAAAGAGAGTGTCTCAGTCTCTTAAAAATTATGGGAACAAACGTTCTTGAAGGCACGACCATAACATCAATGGTTTAAAGGTAACATCAGTCGTGATAAGACCATACATTGGCATCCTACTAACAGCCCTACCTTGATCCTAGACAATTTTCTTGCAGAAGATGACAAGGAACGGTGATGATTCTTGTCCAGACTGCCAGATAGATTAAGGCCAATTCCTTGTGCCTACATCGATGGGGCAGTTCATGTGGAAGATGACATAGATCACTGGCTTTCGAGTGAGAACTGGTAGTGCTAGAAGGAGGTCATCCACCTCAATAATCAAAAGGAGTCTTTCGGAAAGTCATGAATGGCCTCCAAAAGATTACTACTTAACAACAGAAGACATTGACAACTTTTTTTGTCATCTCTCTAGAATTACTTTGTAGTATGTACTTTTACTTTATTTGATTTTTAATTTGTTTTATTTCAGAAGTTCTATTATGATAGTATTTTCGTT
>NW_013704521.1:0-511 GCF_000517525.1 Limulus polyphemus | reverse complement strand
CAGTTTCAGATTCACGTTTTTTCATAACTCATATTATATACAGCCCGTGACTGTTCGTGACAGCCCGTGACTATTCCCAACAACCCGTAACTGATTTGTGACAGCTCGTGCTTCACGTGCTTTAAGACCTGAAAGAGTGTTATCATGATGTCCAAAATAATCGGATTGGTTGTTATCAACGGTGTTTTTTTATACGTTGTTATTTAGTCTAGTCTAGTGGCTCAGCGTTGAGTCTGACGGTTTATAACGGTTAAAAACCGGATTTCGATACCGGTGATGGGCACAGCAGATATAGCCAATTGTGTTACTTTGTACTTAAAAACAAATATTGTTGTTTTCAGCGTTGTTCCGACGGTAAATTTCGGCTTTAGTGAGATTCACAGCACGAAGCTACATCGTGCGGGAAACGTGTGTATTTCCTTCTCTGGGCGGTACCAGATGGTCTATGGACCGTTTTGCCTTGTTTTTATACAGAAATATGAAATCATGTCGACACCCTACAGGCATCTAG
>NW_013704520.1:0-511 GCF_000517525.1 Limulus polyphemus | reverse complement strand
AACAAAGAAAACTATCTTCCGGTACAACGAAAGGCTAACAGAACTGTTCTATTAATGAATTCATAACATGGATTAAATCTTTCAATGGAAATATGGTATACAGTGTGGTAATGTTAAATATTTTTCACCTATTTAAAGTTATTTATGTATTCTAATATGGGTTCATTATTTTTTATTATCCAAAACGTGTGTTTCTTATTATTGTTATTTACACTTTTTAATTTTATGAAATAAAATGTTAAGTATTATATTTAATAAAATGGACGGTTGTTTAATAATTGTTTTTATTGGATTAGAAATAAATCTAAAATTAATCAAAGATTTATGTAGTTTAATAATAACATAGAGAAAAGGTAAATCTATTTAAGTTCTCTATAAGCTTTAATGAAATTATTAATTAACGTATCTTTTGATTGGTTAATAAGTTTAAATGTTTGTGTATCATTGATTTCATTTATCGTAATTAGTGCATAAAACGTTTTACAAATAAAGCAAAATTACAATTAGTATT
>NW_013704519.1:0-490 GCF_000517525.1 Limulus polyphemus | reverse complement strand
AGGAAATATTGAGTTTGATTTAAATCGTGTAGATATTAATTAGTGCGTGTTGGAGGAAATATTGAGTTTGATCTGAATCTTGTGGATATTAATTAGTGCGTGTTGGAGGAAATATTGAGTTTGATTTAAATCGTGTAGATATTAATTAGTGCGTGTTGGAGGAAATGTGGAGTTTGATTTAAATCGTGTAGATATTAATTAGTGCGTGTTGGAGGAAATATTGAGTTTGATTTAAATCGTGTAGATATTAATTAGTGCGTGTTGGAGGAAATATTGAGTTTGATTTAAATCGTGTAGATATTAATTAGTGCGTGTTGGAGGAAATATTGAGTTTGATCTGAATCTTGTGGATATTAATTAGTGCGTGTTGGAGGAAATATTGAGTTTGATTTAAATCGTGTAGATATTAATTAGTGCGTGTTGGAGGAAATGTGGAGTTTGATTTAAATCGTGTAGATATTAATTAGTGCGTGTTGGAGGAAATATTGAG
>NW_013704518.1:0-511 GCF_000517525.1 Limulus polyphemus | reverse complement strand
GGTAGTACGTTTTTACTTCTATTATTATTTTTATTAAGGCAGATGTTAATTAGAATTATTACCAAGAACTAACCTATTTATTATAAAAGTTCTTTATATGGAAGATTTGATGGTAGAACACCATTTGAGTTAAAAAACTTGACCTTGTGGCATTTTTTACAATCAGTGAGTTTGTAACTCTCTTGTGAAAGTCAATGATTAACTGCTGAGTAATGGGAAGTTTTGTAGTGGCATGTTGTAACTCTCTGAATCATGTTTACAGAGATGTCAAGCCAGACAACATGTTGCTGGATAAACATGGCCATCTCAAGCTAGCTGATTTTGGAACCTGCATGAAGATGGATGAAGTGAGTGTGGTTAATATAATCCAGCTTTCCTGCACAGCACTTTGTAGCATAATGAGATTTGATACAGATGTGATGTGTATTTTATTTTTTATTCCCATGGGATATAGTGAGATCTGATAAGTCTGTGATGTTGTGTTTAATTTTTTATTCACACAGGATGGCTT
>NW_013704517.1:0-511 GCF_000517525.1 Limulus polyphemus | reverse complement strand
CATTGACAATGTTTTGTTGTTTGGTCTCACATTAGAGTCAGCAACTAAGAAACTGAAAATGGCATTTGATTTGATATATAAAGCAGGCTTGAAACTAAAACCAGAAAAGTACTCACTCTTGTACACAGAAGTAGGGAGAGATAGTCTCTATGGTCCTAGCTAAGATAGCCATGGTGAGAGATTGGACTAAACCTGTGACCAAGCAAGAATCCTACAGTTTCCTCAGTTTCACATTATATAACCAACAATTTCTGACCAACTTCTCCAAAACATTGCAGCACCACTGTCTGCTCTCACTACAGTCAAAACACACTTTGGATGGACCAAGGAATGTGACCAAACATTCCAATCCCTATAGTTTGCCTTAATGGATGTTCCAATACTGACATATCCATGACAAGATAGCAAGTTCCTGTTCAATACTAATACCAACAACAATGGAATCATTGCAGTATTACCACACTTGTAGGACTAAGTAAAACATGGAATTGCATATATTAGTTGTATGATC
>NW_013704516.1:0-511 GCF_000517525.1 Limulus polyphemus | reverse complement strand
GCTACGTTATTTTCATGGAGAGTCGATGCTACGTTATTTTCATGAAGAGTTGATGTTACGTTATTTTCATGAAGAGTTGATGCTACGTTATTTTCATGGAGAGTTGATGCTACGTTATTTTCATAGAGTGTTGATGCTACGTTATTTTCATGAAGAGTTGGTTCAAGTTATGTTATTTTCATGAAGAGTTGGTTGATGTTATGTTATTTTTATATAGAGTTGATGCTACGTTATTTTCATGGAGAGTTGATATTACGTAATTTTCATGAAGAGTTAATGCTACGTTATTTTCATGGAGAGTTGATGCTACGTTATTTTCATGGAGAATTGATGTTACGTTATTTCCATGGAGTGTTGATGCTACGTTATTTTCATGGAGAGTTGATGCTACGTTATTTTCATGAAGAGTTGGTTGAAGTTATGTTATTTTCATGTAGAGTTGGTTGATGTTATGTTATTTTCATGAAGAGTTGATGCTACGTTATTTTCATGGAGAGTTGATATTACGTTA
>NW_013704515.1:0-511 GCF_000517525.1 Limulus polyphemus | reverse complement strand
ACAACATAAATACTCATTATTACACTGACAACAATGAGGATAAGGTAACCATCTCAATAACTGTATCTCCTTGGAGATAAGAAGTTTTTGATCCAACGCTAATTGGAATGACTTTTGAAGGACATAGGAATTGTTTTATAGAATAAAATATCTCCTAAGGATATACCAATTGTTTTATAGAACAAAATAACTCCTAAGGATATACCAATTGTTTTATAGAACACAATAACTCCTAAGGATATAACAATTGTTTTATAGAACACAATAACTCCTAAGGATATACGAATTGTTATATAGAACAAAATAACTCTTAAGGATATACCAATTGTTTTATAGAACACAATAACTCCTAAGGATATACGAATTGTTTTATAGAATAAAATAACTCCTAAGGATATAAGAATCGTTTTATAGAATAAAAATAACTCCTTAGGATATAAGAATTGTTATATATAATAAATAACTCCTAAGGATATACCAATTGTTTATAGAATAACTCCTAAGGATATAC
>NW_013704514.1:0-511 GCF_000517525.1 Limulus polyphemus | reverse complement strand
CTTATAAGTGTTTACAGCTGCTTATAAAAATATACGTGATATAACCACGCGGCCTGCTTTCTCGCTCTGCAGTACATATGTGTGTGTGTGTGTGTTTTCAAGCCAGACTTTCTACTGATATATTAAAGACGGACAACCGAGGTCACCCTTCATTAGAATTAACCTTGTTCTGACGTTTCCATCACATTTGGTTTGTTGAGACATCATGAGTCGCGACCCAAAATTAGGTCATGATTATGTGTCGCGAACAGACTTTTAGAATGGGTAATAATTAATGATTTTTTTTTAATTTGTATTTGTTTATTTCTTAAGAAGATATTTATTGGGTCACGACTGACAAGTAAATTTTACAAATGTTGAAAACCACTATTTCGTACGTCCATTTTTACTAGAATGCTTCACTCCTAAAAACGTCTGTGTTTAGTGCTACTATGTAAGATAAAATAAATTTTAATAATTTGACTGTGTTTAAGGATCGTGATGCTATTCGTCTAGAATTATAATAATGGTT
>NW_013704513.1:0-511 GCF_000517525.1 Limulus polyphemus | reverse complement strand
TAAAACAAGAAAACGATGTTTCAGGCTACCAGCCGTTGTTCTTGCTTTATTAGTAGTTATTTTAATTTGATGAGTTTTTCACTACTATTTTATATTCTATTTTGCAAATTGTTTTTCCTTGTCTACACAATTATTTTATTATTATAATCATTACTAGGTTGATTTTTGCTGCTGACCTGTTTGGGTTGGTTTCTTTGAAAGTCACTATAAACTATTATCAATATTCTTCAAACCTATATAATTTTCAGTAATTCCCATTATATCATAGTCTTCAATTTCAACTAGAGCCCTGAGCTTTTATATATTGTCCCTAATACTCTTAATATTAGAATAATAATAACTAACAAAGCAAAATCTATTCTTCAAGGTAAATGCCCTAATTGTGTAACCTACTTAATATGGGCAGCAGGAAATGAAGTTGCACATCTAGATCATAAAATATCATTGTATTTGCCTGCTAATAGCTGTATTCATATGGTCTTTGTCAGTTTAAGCATCCTTTATAATAGGG
>NW_013704512.1:0-511 GCF_000517525.1 Limulus polyphemus | reverse complement strand
ACCCAGTATTAGCGACACCTATCTATATGGTGGGCAAAGATTATATCCTGGTACAAATGTGGTGTGATCTCCCATGATTGTGGCCTTATATCTTAGGGTATCACACTCCATGGGTTCTCTTCAGATTCCTATAGAAGAGTGCTCATCTAGTGAACTTTTTCACCTGTCCATCCACCATTTCATTGTGGAATTCTAGCTATCATGTGAGAGGAGGTAAGGTATCATGTCGGAAGTTAATATTTTCCAACACTGAAAATGTATTTTCGGAAGATACTAACCTCTTCCCACCCATCCTTTTCACTTCTAGTGAATCTTTTTCCGCTTAACTTTGAAGTGATGATTGTGCTCTACTGTATAGAAGGAGTTAGCTATGCTAGGAGGGTATGTCACACTCCTATTGGTAGAGGGTTGTCACATGTTCACTTGCATGGTACAGTGAAGCTAATACCACATGTATTAGGCCCTACAAAAATTAATGTTGCTTTTTAGATGAAAAACCTAAGCAATTTAT
>NW_013704511.1:0-511 GCF_000517525.1 Limulus polyphemus | reverse complement strand
TTAAAATAAACACATAACGACAAATTCGTTACAGTTGACAGAAAAAATATTTTTAACTTACGAACCCGTGGGCCTATGGCCCACATTTACCGGGCCGCTATAATGCAAATTTAATGCTTGAACTACTATTCAGTACTTTTTCAGTTCAACCACCATTGCCGCTATAACACAAATTTAATATATTTAACCAAATTGCGAACTGTAATTAGTAGGTCTACTTATTTACTTGCTCTGACGTAAATCAATGCCAAATTTGAGATCCAATTTCGGGGAATTTTTGTAAATGTGTTTTCGTGAAATACCCGGATTCCCTAAGAGACTGGGTGAAAAGTTTTACCATTGTGCAAACCTCAGGCCCGAGACGATTCGTTTGGTGCCATTTTGAAGTCGGTGTGATCAGCAGTTTAGAGGGAGTTATGTGACACACAGACACTGGATCTTATTATACAGACTAACGTATGGCCCGTCATAAATGACGGGACAAGTACTACCACCCACACCCCATAATATA
>NW_013704510.1:0-511 GCF_000517525.1 Limulus polyphemus | reverse complement strand
GCGCGAAATTCAAAAACAAACAAACAAACCAATGTAGTATGACAAGTACAATTAATCATAATCGCGCTTCAGAAACAATGTTTATCAAACCATTTTAACAATATCCACCACAACATCCATCATTTCGCCATCATCTTTTTTTAATGTTCACAAAAACAAAGAAATCACGCGACATTCAGTCCAACAAAAACACAAGACAACAAACAAAACTTTACTACAAGGACCATCCCTTTTATTGAACATGTCAGTGACAACAACAAAAAACCAACAAGACAACAAACAAAACATTACTACAAGGACCACTCCTTTTATTGAACATGTCAGTGACAACAACAAAAACTACAGACAACAAACAAAACTTTACTACAAGTACTACCCCTTATACAGAACATGCCAGTGACTACAACAAAAACCACAAGACAACAAACAAAACTTTACTACAAAGACCACTCCTTATATAGAACATTCCAGTAACAACAACAAAGAAATGTTTTCTTCTAGACACACACAC
>NW_013704509.1:0-511 GCF_000517525.1 Limulus polyphemus | reverse complement strand
CTTTTAAACTTTAACCACCAAGAAATAACGTATAATGCTGTTTTACTTTTAAACTTTAACCACCAAGAAATAACGTATAATGCTGTTTTACTTTTAAACTTTAACCACCAAGCAATTATGTAGAGTGTTATTTTACTGCTATATTTTAACCACCAATAAATTACCTATAGTGTAGTTTTACTTTTAACTTCAAGAATTAACAATACTCACGACAATACTGCCACCTAGCGCATTTCATTCTCATAACAATACCACCATTTAGCATATTCGGTATTCATAAGAATACTGCGAACTAAAAAATTCCATCCTTATAAGAATATCGCTATCTGGCACATTCCATCATTATAAGAATACTGCCATCTAGCACATTCCATCATTATAATAATACTGCCATCTAGCACATTTCATCCTTATAATAATACTGCCATCTAGCACATTCCATCATTATAATAATACTGCCATCTAGCACATTCCATCATTATAATAATACTGCCACCTAGCACATTTCATC
>NW_013704508.1:0-511 GCF_000517525.1 Limulus polyphemus | reverse complement strand
ATTTAGCATGTTCAAATGTGTAAAAATATATACATATATATACACACACAAATACTAATGTATGAATTTTCTCAGGTTACATAACAAACCATAAACATTTAGCATATTAAAATGTGTAAATATATATATATATACATATATATACACACACAAATACTAATGTATGAATTTTTTCAAGTTACATAACAAACCATAAACATTTAACATGTTAAAATATCTAAAAATATATACATATATACACAAACACATATATATAAACTTATGTATGAATTTTGTTCAGATTACATAACAAACCATACACATTTAGCATGTTAAAATGTGTAAAAATATATATACATATATATATATATACACAAATACTAATGTATGAATTTTATTAAGATTACATAACACAATAGTCATTTAGCATGTCAAAATGTGTAAAAATATATACATATATACACAAATACATATATATAATCTAATGTACAGATTTTGTTCAGATTACATAACAAACTATAGACATTTAGCA
>NW_013704507.1:0-511 GCF_000517525.1 Limulus polyphemus | reverse complement strand
GTGACAATCTTCTATAGTAACAATCATATTGTTCTATAGTGACAACCATAATGTTCTATAGTAACAATCAAATTGTTCTATAGTGACAATCTTCTATAGTAACAATCATAATCTTCTTTACTAACAATCATATTCTTCAATAGTAACAATCATAATCTTCTATAGTAACAATCATATTGTTCTATAGTGACAATCATAATGTTTTATAGTAACAATCATATTGTTCTATAGTGGCAATCATAATCTTCTGTAGTAACAATCATAATCTTCTATAGTAACAATCATATTGTTCTATAGTGACAACCATAATGTTCTATAGTAACAATCATATTGTTCTATAGTGACAACCATAATGTTCTATAGTAACAATCAAATTGTTCTATAGTGACAATCTTCTATAGTAACAATCATAATCTTCTTTACTAACAATCATATTCTTCAATAGTAACAATCATAATCTTCTATAGTAACAATCATATTGTTCTATAGTGACAATCATAATGTTTTATAG
>NW_013704506.1:0-511 GCF_000517525.1 Limulus polyphemus | reverse complement strand
AATTCAAAGTATAATGCAATAAATTATTTTTTGAGAGCCGTAGTTTGTTTTAGTTGTTGAATATAAAAAAAGAAAGGGAGTAAATATAATACATCTTTAGGAAATATTTTTAAAATAATACGTTTTTCTATCACTATGAATAATGGAAATTATAAACATATTAATCAGGATTATGGTTAATTTTGGTCCTGTATATTTAGTCATCATTTTGTACAATTTGAAAGCAAGTTGAGATGTATTAACAAGTGATTTATTAATAAAAAAACTTAATATAATACAATAACGTTATTATTTCCTTAGCTAACTATATGGCTGGAGTTGGTTTGTTAGAAATTGTAATATTACATGTAGTTTACTCAATAATTCATTTATATTACTACTTGTGTATGTGTGTGTTTATTTCTTATTTTTCACTTCTATTTTAGAATTAATGTTTTGAAAGAAATGGCTTCAGATCTGGAAGAGTGTTGTATATGTATGGAGAGAAAATCAGAGACTACGTTACCCTGTG
>NW_013704505.1:0-511 GCF_000517525.1 Limulus polyphemus | reverse complement strand
CTAAAAAAAAAGGGGTGACATGATATGTGTGGCGGCAAAACTATCTTCTTTCTGTGATAATGTGTATAAAGCTAGGAATATTTGTACTCGCCAAATGTTCAAAACTATTTAATGTTAAAATTATATTTTTTGAAACATATAGCCATTGAGAGAGGCTTTAATCGAAATATGATTGATAGGATCTATATTACGTATTATGAAAAAGTAAAAACTTCACAGTGTGCTAAGTAAAGATTAATTGTAATATAAGGAGAACATGCTTGCTGTATGTTCGTTTTTCGGCTTGTTTCTACACTCATAGGAACTATATTTAATCAGACTGTCAAGTAACCTGTCTTTATAAACGTTAAACGTGGAATAAACGTTAAAGTAGAAGGGGAAGATAAAGTGGAAGAAAGGGAAGATAAAGTGGGATAAAAAATAAAGAAGAAGAAAGGGAAGATAAAGTGGGATAAAAAATAAAGAAGAAGAAAGGGAAGATAAAGTGGAATAAAAAATAAAGAAGAAGAAA
>NW_013704504.1:0-511 GCF_000517525.1 Limulus polyphemus | reverse complement strand
CATCTTCTATTACACTACGGACTGTTACAGAAAGGCCTGTATTACAGTCTTGTGTGTTATCTTTTATTACACTATGGACTATTACAGAAAGGCCTGTATTACAGTCTTAAACACAGTCCATAATGTAATAGAAGATGTACAGAAAGGGACTGTAATACAGGACACACAAGTCCATAATGTAATAGAAGATGAACAAAGACTGTAATACAGGCCTTTCTGTGACACACATCTTCTATTACACTATGGACTGTTACAGAAAGGCCTGTATTACAGTCTTGTGTGTCATCTTCTATTACATATGGACTGTTACAGAAAGGGACTGTAATACAGGAACAGTCCATAGTGTAATAAGATATAACACACAAAAGACTGTAATACAGGCCTTTCTGTGTGTGTCATCTTCTATTACGCTATGGACTGTTACAGATAGGCCTGTATTACAGTCTTGTGTGTTATCTTTTATTACACTATGGACTGTTACAGAAAGGCCTGTATTACAGTCTTGTGTGTC
>NW_013704503.1:0-511 GCF_000517525.1 Limulus polyphemus | reverse complement strand
GAGCGCCCTAACCACCTGTCCATGCCGGGCCCAATATGATGGCATTCTACTCTTTGGAATACCGACTTTCAAAGCGTAAGCATGTTTACTGGTTTCATAATTAATTTTTAAAAGTCCTACTATGGAACCTAAGAAGTAATGTATCAGTTATATTTACGATTTAATGAAGACTATTTTTAGTTATATTTTTGGAAGGTATTTGATAAACACAAGATTGTTAACGATTTTTAGAAGAAAAAACTCTAGGTAACGAATAAAGATTAACGTCTATTAATTTCAATAAAAATCAGGATGTTAAATAACCACATATACGAAAAAAACGCTCTAGTTCAATAATGTGATTTTTAGTAGCGTAAGTAATAGTACTAGCTCAATGGGTGATTTTTAGTAAAAAGTGAGTAATAGTACTAGTTCAATGGGTGATATTTAGTAAAGTGAGTAATAGTACTAGTTCAATGGTGTGATTTTTAGTAAAGTGAGTAATAGTACTAGTTCAATGGTGTGATTTTTA
>NW_013704502.1:0-511 GCF_000517525.1 Limulus polyphemus | reverse complement strand
CATCACGTAGAAAACTCACTGCCTGCAACCAACAAACAGAAAACTCTGAGCGTTAAGTATGGTTTCTCTGTATATTTACGATGAAAGTTTCAGCACACTCGGCCAATCTAGACAACATACAGAAGTCAGCGATACCTGGATACCCATCTTCAAAGTATTATAATAAATTATTTGATGAAAATCTCAGTCACGAAATAGGTAAGCAAGGCAGGAGGTGTTTAACTTTGGTTTCTTGTAGTATAGACGGGAGCAGGGTACATATAGGAGGTGTTTAACTCTCGTCTCTTGAGGTATTAGCGGGGGAGGATTGTGCCCCCCCCCCAGTACTCAGTATATATAGCTGGGTAGATTGAAGCAATTGGGGTAAAGCGTCTTTTTCTACAGGTACAAAATATGACAACGGCAAACCCCGGATCCGAAATTCTTCGACAATCCAGAAAGGACTAACCTTAATGCGACGACTTTTCCTTATTGAGAAAACCTAAATAAACAGTCCTGCTAAGAACCTCCA
>NW_013704501.1:0-511 GCF_000517525.1 Limulus polyphemus | reverse complement strand
TTATTTTTCGAAATTGACGTAAAAGTGTAACATGTAAGTAACACATGAAACGGCACTAAGGTATGGGCGTGTTGCCGGATTTTAATAACATCATTATTTTCGCATGACATGCGTATGATGTCAGCTTTATTACTATACCGGCAGTTATAAGGTATGTAGATTTATAATATGTAATATTGTAACGGCCTGAGTTGCTGGCACTTTTAAACCTTTCGGATTGTATTTGTGAATTTCTTTTACAGTATACTTTATAATCCATACACGTATTGTAACACATTTGTCCGAGAAACAATACAGCTATTTCGTGTTTTCCTGTATTCATGTGCCTCATATCGTTGAACCTGACCTTTGACCTCACTTATTAATAAAAACATGCAAGCTTATTTGTGCTTATCCATTGTATTGACTTATGTGTGTGAAAATTAACTGGATTTATTTTGGGGGCGTGGAGCGTCAATTTTGGTATTTCACACTAAATAACTTTTCCTCTCTAGAAATATATTCCTTTTAC
>NW_013704500.1:0-511 GCF_000517525.1 Limulus polyphemus | reverse complement strand
GTGTCAACTACCACACAGACTTTACATGGCCTTCATTCAAACTTGTGTCAACTACCACACACAGACTTTACATGGCCCCCATTTAAACATGTGTCAACTACCACATAAAGACTTTACATGGCCTCCATTCAAACTTGTGTCAACTACCACACAAAGACTTTACATGGTTGCCATTCAAACTTGTGTCAATTACCATATAAGGACATTATATAGCCTATATTCCAGCATGTGTCAACTACCACATGAGGACTTTACATGGCCTTTATTCAAACATGTGTGAATTACTACATGAGGACTTTACATGACCTTTATTCAAGCATGATTCACCTACTACATGAGGACTTTACATGGCCTTTATTCCAGCATGAGTCACCTACTACATGAGGACTTCACATGGCCTTTATCAAGCATGAGTCACCTACCACACAAAGACTTTACATGGCCTCCATTCAAACTTGTGTCAACTATCACACAAAGACTTTACATGGCCTCCATTCAAACATGTGTCAAC
>NW_013704499.1:0-511 GCF_000517525.1 Limulus polyphemus | reverse complement strand
TTGTGTGACTGAAAATTCATCAGTAGTTTTTGTCTCTTTCTTTATAATTCCCCCGTCCCTCCTAGTGGCTCAGCGATAAGTATGTAAGTTTACGACGCTAAAATTCAAGTTTCAATACGCGTGTCGGAGAGAGCACAGATAGCCCATTGTATAGCTTAGTGCTTAACAACAACCAAACCTCTTTTTAATTTTTGATAGATGTGAACATATGTTTTCTTTATTTTACCGATCTCTATTTACAAACGAACATCCTTCCAGAAACCATGCCATTTGGTGTAATATTTCTTAAAGTTTTTTTGAAACAGAAGTTTTGGTGAAGAAGTTAAACTAAGAGATTAGTCTAAATGTTTGGAACTTTCTTTCAGCACTGGGGTTCTTTGATCATGTGAATTTAATCTATGGAACAGTGTCCGAATTCTGTACAATGTCTGGTTGTCCGGATATGACGGGGCCTTATAATAGGTGGGTCTTTCTGTAAGGTCACACCATTTTTGTTCAGTTCTTCTCGAAA
>NW_013704498.1:0-512 GCF_000517525.1 Limulus polyphemus | reverse complement strand
ATATATACATATATTATTCATACCTTCGGTGTATAGGACACAAGCAGATTTTGACAACAAATTTTGGGGTAAAAAAGTGTGTCTTATACACCGAAAAATATGGTAACTGTTATAAGTTTGGGAGGGCCTGGCATGGCCAGGTAGTTAGGGCGCTCGACTCGCTATCTGGTGTTGTGTTCTGTCTGGTGTACTATGGATTGTCAAACTCATTTACTTGAATGACATACACATGTAAAGACCTTTGATGATGCTTGTGAGAAACGAAAAAAAGTATTGACTCAGTGAAAAAAGAGAACACTACACTAAATTCCAAAAACTGTGAATTTTTCCATCAACAGGAAAGTTTCACCTGACTTAAACAAGATTGAATCTGTAAGGAATTGTCCAAAACCACAGAACTTGCACAAAATAAGAGGATTTCTTGAATCATGCCATTACTTTGGCTAATCTATGAATATTACCTTTTCATTTGTAAATAGTCACTTTAGTACTAATTATGTATGTTTCACTTG
>NW_013704497.1:0-512 GCF_000517525.1 Limulus polyphemus | reverse complement strand
TTGAAGCCTAGTATTTAGGTAGTGGACTAGGCTTCAACAGATAATTAAGGTATTTTACATATTAACATTCATCTATACCTAGATAATTCAGCTGAACATTGCAAAAAAAAATTACCAACTTTTATAAAAAGTGATATTCAAGATTAATACTTTTCCTATGTTTACGTTTAATCCGACGTCACCTTACAAGTGAGAAATGTTCTTTAAGTTTAGGGCTAATGGTAAACGGCTTTGATCTGAAGGATTATGGTTCACAGTCCGTCACCACAAAAATTTGCTTCACACATTGGGACTGTAGGTGTGTTGTCAAATTCCATTATTGGGTTAGATAAAAGTGGCCCAAGAGTCTAGAGTAGGTGCTATTAAATAGCTGCCTTCCTTCTAGTCTGCCATTTCAAAATTAAAGATGGATTAAGCTGTGTAGCTTTGCGCGAAAATTTTGAAGTAAAGAATCAATAAGTCTTTAAGTTTATTTGTTTGTTTGTTTGAAGGTAAGCACAAAGCTACACAAT
>NW_013704496.1:0-512 GCF_000517525.1 Limulus polyphemus | reverse complement strand
AAATTACAAAAAAATGTCTTTCTTGAGAAAGAATGTGCTCACTTTAATCAAAAATCTTTATCTAACAGAATACATGAACTACAAGTTAGTGCTAAATTCTTTAGTGTAGCACAATTATAAGGAATACCATATAATATGCATTGAAAAGATGCCCAACTTACAGTAAGTTATAATACGGTAAACTTATCTTTACGCAGCATTTAAAATTTTAAATACAGGGTATGCCAAAAATACCTATTATATTTTTTACAGTGTATTTTTCGTTGCAGGTGTTGCTGATAAGATAGTCCAATGACAAGAGAGTTTTTAACAATAGAAGGAAGATGTAGTGATCATTTTGATTCAGTGTTGAACTAAGAATGTATATGATACAGACAGTGTAAATACAACAATGTGTCTCAAGTTCGGTTTCAGTACGACGTTCGTTGGAATGAGACTCCATCAGGTACAGAAAGAATAAAAAACAAACTTAAGAAACTGAATCGGCACATTATGCATCAGGAGTGTGGGTC
>NW_013704495.1:0-512 GCF_000517525.1 Limulus polyphemus | reverse complement strand
ATAGAATAACAGGGAAAAATACACGATGATAGAATAAACAGGGAAAAATACACGATTATAGAATAAACAGGGAAAATACACGATTATAGAATAAACAGGGAAAAATACACGATTACAGAATAAACAGGGAAAATACACGATTATAGAATAAACAGGGAAAAATACACGATTATAGAATAAACAGGGAAAAATACACGATTATAGAATAAACAGGGAAAAATACACGATTACAGAATAAACAGGGAAAAATACACGATTACAGAATAAACATAGAAAAAAGACAAAATTATAGAATATACAGAAGAAAATACAAATTTATAGAATAAACAGAGAAAAAAATATAATTATGGAATAAACAGAGAAAAACTGTAGTTATGGAATAAACAGAGGAAAAATATAAAATTATAGAATACACAGAAGAAAAAATAAAATTACAGAATAAACAGAGAAAAAACAAATTTATAAAATAAACATGAAAAAAATACAAATTTATAGAATAAACAGAGAAAAAA
>NW_013704494.1:0-512 GCF_000517525.1 Limulus polyphemus | reverse complement strand
TTTACTGAAAACAAACATTTCAAATTTATTTAGGAGATTTTATAGATTACACAAATAATAATTATAGCATTTTGGGACAAACGATAGTTTTTTTTTTTTGTTATAACATGAAAATTACTTCGCACTTGGACTGGTAATGAAACAGACTCTATATTTTCACACCTGATTCTATAATAATGATAATACTTCATTAAAAAATCAGATTTTTGTGTATGAAAGACTTGTAATCCTTTAGTTACTAAAAGTCTACCAAATTTTATGAAGATACACTTACTGCATTAAGAGTTATGGTATGAATACATAACGTGTGTATATTATACCGAGCTCATCGCAAAAGGGTTAAGATGGAAATCTTTACTGAGGAAACTTAATTCTATTTAGCTAAACAAAAACTTCCTTGTTAAAACACACAGAAAATACTTGATTAGGCTCAGTGTGCATTTGTATTGATATTTGAATTTGTGAAAATGATTTTTCTTTCGTGATAATATCCTCTGCTTTCAGCTTCAGTT
>NW_013704493.1:0-512 GCF_000517525.1 Limulus polyphemus | reverse complement strand
TACAAATTTATCAATCAATATATAAAAATAGTACAAATTTATCAATCAATATAAAAAATAGAACAAATTTATCAATCAATATAAAAACAACACAAAATATCATACAATATAAAACATATAACAAATTATCAATCAAAATAAGAATCGATACAAATTTATCAATCAATATAAAACACAGTACAAATTTATCAATTATTATTTATTATTTATGAATCAATATAAAAAACATTAGAAAATAAGAATCGATACAAATATATCAATCAATATAAAAAACAGTACAAATTTATCAATTATTATTTATTATTTATGAATCAATATAAAAAACTTAGAAATTTATCAAACAATATATAAAAATAGTACAAATTTATCAATCAATATATAAAAATAGTACAAATTTATCAATCAATATAAAAAACAGTACAAATTTATCAATCAATATAGAAACAATACAAAATATCATACAATATAAAAAACATAACAAATTTATCAATCAAAATAAGAATCGCTTCAAA
>NW_013704492.1:0-512 GCF_000517525.1 Limulus polyphemus | reverse complement strand
TTTATTCACCCATTATCTCCCAAATACTGAACCGCTGTTTGTTTAATTCACCCATTATATCCCTAATACTTAACCGCTGTTTGTCTATTCACCCATTATATCCCAAAATACTGAACCGCTGTTGTCTATTCACCCATTATCTTCCCAAATACTTAACTGCTGTTTGTTTATTCACCCATTATATCCCAAATACTTAACCGCTGTTTGTCTATTCACCCATTATATCCCTAATACTGAACCGCTGTTTGTCTATTCACCTGTTTGTCTATTCCCCCCCTTATCTCCCTAATACTTAACCGCTGTTTGTCTATTCACCCATTATATCCCAAATACTGAACCGCTGCTTGTCTATTCACCCATTATATCCCTAATACTTAACCGCTGTTTGTTTATTCACCCATTATCTTCCAAATACTTAACCGCTGTTTGTTTATTCACCCATTATATCCCTAATACTTAACCGCTGTTTGTCTATTCACCCATTATATCCCAAATACTTAACTACTGTTTGT
>NW_013704491.1:0-512 GCF_000517525.1 Limulus polyphemus | reverse complement strand
GACAAACCAGAAGTAAAATTTACAGATAAAATGTAAATTAAACAGGCAGAAGTAAGATGGACAAACCAGAAGTAAAATTTACAGACCAAAGGTAAATTAAACAGGTCAAAAGTAAAATGTACAGGCCAACAAATAGAAGTAAAATTTACAGACCAAAAGTAAATTAAAAAGGGCAGAAGTAAGATGGACAAACCAGAAGTAAAATTTACAGATAAAAAAGTAAATTAAACAGGTCAGAAGTAAGATGGACAAACCAGAAGTAAAATTTACAGATATAAAGTAAGATGAACAGGGCAGAAGTAAGTTGGACAAACCATAAGTAAAATTTACATATCAAAAGTAAGATGAACAGGGCAGAAGTAAGTTGGACAAACCAGAAGTAAAATTTACAGATATAAAGTAAGATGAACAGACGAAAAGTAAGATGGACAAACGAAGTAAAATTTACAGACGAAAAGTAAGATGGACAAATCAGAAGTAAAATTTACAGACGAAAGTAAATTAAACAGGGC
>NW_013704490.1:0-512 GCF_000517525.1 Limulus polyphemus | reverse complement strand
ACATAAGTAAACAAGTACAGTCTCATATGCCTAACCTTGCTTTTCGACAAGCGCCCGTTGTATAGCTTTGTGTTATCAACAAATGGATTATTTCTTGTTTTAATTTAAATTTTATTGTGAACTTTACTCAACACATTCCATACCTTTATCACCCTGCAGAATGTCGTACTTGACATTATCACGATCTTCGTCCACCGCTTGGATACGACCAACTGCTGTTCCCGTGACCGCGTTCTCTTCTACCCAGAAGTCGTACGGTAGGCCTACAAACTCCGGACTGTATTCATTTATGTTCTGAACTTTAACCACTACGGTGGCTGACCTATGGGGAGTAAAACACCAGAGGTCAAATTGTTTTTAACTGTTTCTGCAGATCCAAAGAAATGGTTACTGTCTGGTTAATTGGAAAAGAAAGACATCTTTGTTCTCCATTGTAAACAGACATCATTTTAAATACCGTTTACATGTAAACATCGTGGGTGAAAATACGTAAACATCATAGGTTATAATAT
>NW_013704489.1:0-512 GCF_000517525.1 Limulus polyphemus | reverse complement strand
TTATATCTCAGGACAAAGATATGGGTTGTAAGGTATAGCTTGATTTGACAAAATCACATCTTTTCCTGACATATAACTAGCATCATATTTTGTCAAATCAGGCTATACCTTACAACCCAAATCTTGTCCTGACATATACCTAGCATCATATTTTGTCAAATCAAGTTATACCTTACAACCCGTCAAATCAAGCTCTACCTTACAACCAACCCACATCTTGTCCTGACATATAACTAGCATGATGTTTTGTAAGGTAGAGCTTGATTTGACAAAATATGATGCTAGTTATTTGTCACGACAAGATGTGAGTTGTAAGGTATAGCTTGATTTGATAAAATATGATGCTATTTATATGTGATGACAAGATGTGGGTTGTAAGGTATAGCTTGATTTGAGAAAATATGAGGCTACTTATATGTCAGGACAAGATGTGAGTTGTAAGGTATAGCTTGATGTGACAAAATAATGCTAGTTATATGTCAGGACAAGATGTGAGTTGTAAGGTAGAGCTA
>NW_013704488.1:0-512 GCF_000517525.1 Limulus polyphemus | reverse complement strand
GTCAAGTCTACAGAAGATGAACTAACTTTTGGTTGTGTGTCAAGTCTGCAGAAAATGAACTAACTTTTGGTTTGTGTGTCAAGTCTGCAGAAGATAACTAACTTTTGATTTGTGTGTCAAGTCTGCAGAAGATAACTAACTTTTGATTTGTGTGTCAAGTCTGCAGAAGATAACTAACTTTTGGTATGTGTGTCAAGTCTACAGATGATGAACTAACTTTGGTTTGTGTGTCAACTCTACAGAAGATAACTAACTTTTGGTATGTGTGTCAAGTCTTCAGACGATGAATTAACTTTTGGTATGTGTGTCAAGTCTTCAGACGATGAATTAACTTTTGGTATGTGTGTCAAGTCTTCAGAAGATGAACTAACTTTTGGTATGTGTGTCAAGTCTACAGATGATGAACTAACTTTGGTTTGTGTGTCAAGTCTACAGAAGATAACTAACTTTTGGTATGTATGTCAAGTCTACAGAAGATGAACTAACTTTTGGTTTGTGTGTCAAGTCTACAG
>NW_013704487.1:0-512 GCF_000517525.1 Limulus polyphemus | reverse complement strand
ATGTGGAATTCTTTCAGCAGTGCTTTAAAACAATGAACTGTGTGAAACAAGTGGATAACAATGAATCATTTGCAAAATTAAATAAACTCAAAATTTCTTTGATAGATTGTTTAAGCATAGTATTCACGGTGAAATTTAGTTGAATGGACGGCAATTGTCTGTTGTAGAAACACAAGTATAAATGAGTGTTTCAAAGCCGAAAATTGGAAGACTTTCGAAACATTCTCCTCTATAATTGTGTTTCTACAACAGGCAATTGCCATCCATTCAACTAAATTTCAAATCCAAAATTATCTTAATTCATTAAAAAATACATACATTTTTTTTAACACTGCTAAGAACCACTGACATTATACATTATGAATAGCTTTCAGTCTGTTAATATCAACAGTTTTCATAAATGTTTAATGTTTTAGGCACACTCTCAATTGTCATTGATTCACAGGAAACACTTTCAACATGCACAATTATTTCATGTAAGTAGCATGTTCAGAATTACTTCAGTAAGATAA
>NW_013704486.1:0-512 GCF_000517525.1 Limulus polyphemus | reverse complement strand
CAATAATTTACTGTAAGTTGTGTATTGTTACACTTGTTTACTGTAAATTGTGTATTGTTACACTTGTTTACAGTTACTTAAGTATTATTACAATAATTTACTGTAAGTTGTGTATTGTTACACTTGTTTACAGTTACTTAAGTATTATTACAATAATTTACTGTAAGTTGTGTATTGTTACACTTGTTTACAGTTACTTAAGTATTATTACAATAATTTCCAGCAAGTTGTGTATTGTTACAATTGTTTACTATAAGTTTTGTATTGTTACACTTGTTTATAGTTACTTAAGTATTATTACAATAATTTACTGTAAATTGTGTATTGTTACACTTGTTTACAGTTACTTAAAAATTGTTACAATAATTTACAGTAAGTTTTGTATTGTTACACTTGTTTACAGTTACTTAAGTATTATTACAATAATTTACAGTAAGTTTTGTATTGTTACACTTGTTTACAGTTACTTAAGTATTGTTACAATAATTTACAGTAAGTTTTGTATTGTTACA
>NW_013704485.1:0-512 GCF_000517525.1 Limulus polyphemus | reverse complement strand
GAAATATTACCGGGATAATAACTGAAAACGGTAAGTTTAAACATGTGAAATATTACCGGGATAATAACTGATAACTGTAAGTTTTAAACATATGAAATATTACCGGGATAATAACTGATAACGGTAAGTTTTAAGAAAAATCTTCTTTTCACAAATAATTATTCATCATTTACTGTAAGATACATTAATTAGTTTTCATTGACGAATCAATATTCCATAATGATTAATTATTAATCTTTACTGCATATTTACTGTTGAATCTCTAACCGCTAGTACATAAATAAAGACCTGTAGTACCTGGTAGACAAATGAGTATTTAGTCCTTGTAGTGTTAGAACTTTAAGGCTGAGTTTAATCACAAGTACAAACCTATGACTGCAATGTTTGCCTTGAATCACAAGTACAAACCTATGACTGCAATGTTTATTAAAGGCAAACATTGCAGTCATAGGTTTGTACTTGTGATTAAAGGCCACAAGTACAAACCTAAACATTGCAGTCATGCCTTTAAT
>NW_013704484.1:0-512 GCF_000517525.1 Limulus polyphemus | reverse complement strand
TGTGTAGTTTTGAATCATTATACATAAGAGACTTAACTTGCCCTGTGTGTAGTTTGAATCATTATACATAAGAGACTTAACTTGCCCTGTGTGTAGTTTTGAATCATTATACATAAGAGACTTAACTTGCCGTGTGTGTAGTTTTGAATCATTATACATAAGAGACTTAACATCAGTTATACATAAGCGACTTAACTTGCACTGTATGTAGTTTTGAATCATTATACATAAGAGACTTAACTTCGCCTGTGTGTAGTTTGAATCATTATACATAAGAGACTTAACTTGCCCTGTGTGTAGTTTTGTATCATTATACATAAGAGACTTAACTTGCCCTGTGTGTAGTTTTGAATCATTATACATAAGAGACTTAACTTGCCGTGTGTGTAGTTTTGAATCACTATACATAAGAGACTTAACTTGCCCTGTGTGTAGTTTTGTATCATTATACATAAGCGACTTAACTTGCACTGTATGTAGTTTTGAATCATTATACATAAGAGACTTAACTT
>NW_013704483.1:0-512 GCF_000517525.1 Limulus polyphemus | reverse complement strand
GGAAAGAGTCAGTTATTACAACACAATAACAATACAACAAGTTCTGGGAACAAATCAGTTATTACAACACAATAACAATACAACAAGGTCTGGGAATGAGTCAATTATTACAACACAATAACAATACAACAAGTTCTGGGAACAGTTCAGTCATTACAACACAATAACAATACAACAAGTTTTGGGAACGAGTCAGTTATTACAACACAATAACAATACAACAAGTTTTGGGAACGAGTCAGTTATTACAACACAATAACAATACAACAAGTTCTGGGAACAAGTCAGTCATTACAACACAATAACAATACAACAAGTTCTGGGAACGAGTCAGTTATTACAACACAATAACAATACAACAAGTTTTGGGAACGAGTCAGTTATTACAACACAATAACAATACAACAAGTTTTGGGAACGAGTCAGTTATTACAACACAATAACAATACAACAAGTTTTGGGAACGAGTCAGTTATTACAACACAATAACAATACAACAAGTTTTGGGAACG
>NW_013704482.1:0-512 GCF_000517525.1 Limulus polyphemus | reverse complement strand
TTTACTGAATCAAATGTTTAGCATGAGGAAAAAACCTGCATCGGGTATAAAAACGATGAAATTTTGTTACGAAAACTTTGGCTATAGCATTAAACATGTTTTCCACCATACAGTTTGTTTAAAAGTGAAAATTTCGATCTTACAGTGAAAATGAAATAATTTTGTAGTTCTTACAATAAAATATACAATATAGTAGAATTAGATTGGATCAGAGGCTTTCGTTAACTTGGTAGAATAATAAGTCCGAGTTGAATAAACTACAAGATATAAGAAAATGGAACGTGTAAAGCTAAAATAGCCTAGAAAATGAAACAGTATACAACTTAACAAAAGCAGTCAGATGCCTAGACCACAACCTGCTTATCATATAAGCAAGATTATTCAACTGATAAACAATGAACGAGAAATATTGATCATGAAACAACATCAAAGGGTAAAATTCGTGAGGTTTGAATTGTTACTGTTCTGAATTACTTCCCACAACTGATATATATATATATATATATACATAT
>NW_013704481.1:0-512 GCF_000517525.1 Limulus polyphemus | reverse complement strand
AGATATTTTACTATTCAATTTATGATAATGAGGCCTGAAATCATTACATTTCCATGCATCTGTATTGAATAATCATGGTAATATCAGGACTAGTATAAAAAACTTTACAGCAAATTTGTGGTTAAAAATATAGGTTTACCTTTAAATTTATAGGTTTTTAGTGTTTACTAGTCTAGTCTGAACTAAAATAAAGGATTTATACATGGGGGACTGCCCAAGGGGGGATGCCCCCTTTGAAAAATGAGAAATATAATTTTCTTTATTCATTCAGCATATGTATACGATTGTTTTATTCAATTAACAATTTCACACTACTTTGCCCTCCCCAGAAAACTTTGCCCCTCCCTGTAAACATTTCTGTGGATGTCCATGGAATAATAAGTTTTAAAGGTTTCAGAGAGAGACCTGTTAATTGTTAAAATATATCCATGTGCATAACATACTTTAAAGATTGACTGACCAACAATAAACATTCAGAGGGATGTCTTCCAAATGATTGTTAATATAAGAAT
>NW_013704480.1:0-512 GCF_000517525.1 Limulus polyphemus | reverse complement strand
AAAACACCATACATAGTGTGTATGTACTCTCCAGTACTATAAGACTATACTAAAAACACCGTACATAGTGTGTATGTACTCTCCACCACTATAAGACTATACTAAAAACACCGTACATAGTGTGTATGTACTCTCCACCACTATAAGACTATACTAAAAACACCATACATAGTGTGTATGTACTCTCCAGTACTATAAGACTATACTAAAAACACCGTACATAGTGTGTATGTACTCTCCACCACTATAAGACTATACTAGAAACACCGTGTGTATGTACTCTCCAGCACTATAAGACTATACTAAAAACACTGTGTGTATGTACTATCCACCACTATAAGACTATACTAAAAACACCGTACATAGTGTGTATGTACTCTCCAGCCACTATAAGAATACATAGTGTGTATGTACTCTCCAGTACTATAAGACTATACTAAAAACACCGTACATAGTGTGTATGTACTCTCCACCACTATAAGACTATACTAGAAACACCGTGTGTATGTACT
>NW_013704479.1:0-512 GCF_000517525.1 Limulus polyphemus | reverse complement strand
CATAGATATCTATTTGAGTTTAGTCGGTTTGACGTCTGTAACACGTATAGTAAGTAAACAGAAAACACATTTGTATAGATATCTATTTGAGTTTAGAAAGTCAGTCGGTTTGACGTGTGTAACACGTATAGTAATTAAACAGAAAACACGTATTTGATATTTTCTCATGTTTAATATATAATTTGTTTTTGGCCCTGAATAAGATTTTTGTCAAGAGAATAATACACTTTCTTTAAAATAAAATTTTTTAGTGGTTCAGAATTTTTATCAAAACTGAAAGGAATGATAACTGAGCGAAAAATTTGACGAAAGCAGCAAAATTAGAAAATAACATGGTTAGCTGAAAAATGATGTAAAATAACATGGTTAGCTGTATAATGATGTAACATAAACAATAGCCAAAAGGGTAAATCTTTTTAAAACGTGTCCTAAAATTAAGTTATTGTTGCCCCATTTTTTCTTATTTAACTTATCTACTTGTACTTCAGATCTGTACAGGGTTTGTACCCTAA
>NW_013704478.1:0-512 GCF_000517525.1 Limulus polyphemus | reverse complement strand
GGTTTTTGGGGTTGGGGGTGGAGTCACTGGGTGCAGGATCCATAAAAATGGAGAACATTCAGTGCCCAATAACCCCACCCACCAAGGAGCCCTACGAGGGGATGCACTACAAGACTACCCATTCACAATGTAACTATGCCAAGGTTTCATGGGCACTAAACCCAAACATCAGCATTAGACACAATGTATACAACACCTGTTGAGAACGTCCAACACTGGTACTTAGTTGACCCTAGCCAACAGGATTTTAAGGAGTAAAAGAGATGACTGGCGCTGTGACAATATACAATGAGTCTGTAGGGGTGTAAAACAACTTTCACTGAAACTACCAAACCTTATTAAGGAATATCATGAAGTGTGAAGTTGTAATTTTTACCAAGTTATATAAGATGATACCAATAATTGTGAAGGCTTCGTCCTTGTACACTATCTTAGTTCTAATAGTGGTTTGGTGTCATACTCTCATGGTAACAGACTTATTTGGAAACGCCACGCATACTTACTGTACTATC
>NW_013704477.1:0-512 GCF_000517525.1 Limulus polyphemus | reverse complement strand
CTCTTAAAACGAGACATTCACGTGTAATCTTTGAAGCTTCTAATATTAATTCAGAAAGGAAATACTGAGAATAAGGTAGGATATGCAGAAAGTGCAAGTTTTAAAAGATAATTGCTGATTATTTTCCGAATACACAACTCTCACACAGCTAGTTTTGTAATAAATACTTCTTACGTAAGTTACAAACTCGAATATTGTCATTTTTTATTTTCTTCATTTTAATATCAAATCATGATGATTGGCTAACATTCAAGATAACTTTCCTTTAACGATAAAGTGGTTTAACGATGTTGATGGTTGAGGGTTCGAGGACAGCCTTGAGCTAAACACAGTCTGCCCAGCTGAATGATGGGAGTTAAGCTGCAGTGAATAAGCATCCCATACAGGGGGTCACATCCGCCTGTGGCACTGCAACCGCACTTCGAAATCGCTGGCTTTATATAGTTCGTAAAGATACAGCAAGGATTTTTTTTTTTAATTTGATAACGCATACAGAACGATAGAGGAAATAA
>NW_013704476.1:0-512 GCF_000517525.1 Limulus polyphemus | reverse complement strand
CATATTGGAGTTAGTTCAGTTAATAGTTCTTATTTAATTTACATATTGAAGTTAGTTCAGTTAATAGTTGTTATTCGGTTTACATATTTTAGTTAGTTCAGTTAATAGTTGTTATTTGGTTTACATATTGGAGTTAGTTCAGTTAATAGTTGTTATTTGGTTTACATATTGGAGTTAGCTGAATTAATAGTTCTTATTTAATTTACATATTGAAGTTAGTTCAGTTAATAGTTGTTATTTGGTTTACATATTGGAGTTAGCTGAATTAATAATTCTTATTTAATTTACATATTGAAGTTAGTTCAGTTAATAGTTGTTATTTGGTTTACATATTGGAGTTAGCTGAATTAATAATTCTTATTTAATTTACATATTGAAGTTAGTTCAGTTAATAGTTGTTATTTGGTTTACATATTGGAGTTAGTTCAGTTAATAGTTGTTATTTGGTTTATTTGAAATACAATTGTTGAAAAAAACATTATTTCTTACACAAATCATACATTACAACACAA
>NW_013704475.1:0-512 GCF_000517525.1 Limulus polyphemus | reverse complement strand
ACGATTGAAAGGACGAGTATTTTTGATTGGATGCCACCGAAGGAAGTACTGATATTATATATCATGTGGTTATTGGTATTTAAGATTCGAGAAGGAATAGGCGTGGCCTTGTAGTGATTAGCGTGTCCAGACTGTGAAGTCAAGAGGATCATTGACGCATACAGACACGCTGTTCTGCCATGAGGACATTATAAGAGTGACAGCGAAATCCCACTGTTCTAAATCTCCAATCTTAACATATCTTTATGATCTGAATGTCTGAACGTTTTTCATCGGGAAGGGTTTTTTACATATCCTTCCCAAAAGCGATAAATGTTTTCGGTGGCATCACACTATTACGTCACACCAAATAATGTCAAAATGTAGTTCTGATATAGGCCGTTCAAATGTAATGCAGTATATGAATCCTCCCAGCAGTGAACGATATAAAACACACGTTGATACTTGAAGGTTAAACAAGCAGGTAACTTTCTTGAAAGAGGATTTTAAGATGATTGTTTATGTATTAATCC
>NW_013704474.1:0-512 GCF_000517525.1 Limulus polyphemus | reverse complement strand
GTATCGACACTACAACAGGTGCGCTTTTATAAAGGTTTCGACACTTCAACAAGTACACTTTTATAAAGGTATCGACACTTCAACAGGTACACTTTTATAAAAGTATCGACACTTCAACAGGTGCGCTTTTATAAAGGTTTCGACACTTCAACAGGTACACTTTTATAAAGGTATCGACACTTCAATAGCTACATGTTATAAAGGTTTCCACACTTCAACAGGTACACTTTTATAAAGGTATCGACACTTCAACAGGTACATTTTATAAAGTATCGACACTTCAACAGGTGCACTTTTATAAAGGTTTCGACACTTCAACAGGTACACTTTTATAAAGTATCGACACTTCAACAGGTGCGCTTTTATAAAGGTTTCGACACTTCAACAGGTACACTTTTATAAAGGTATCGACACTTCAACAGGTACATTTTATAAAGGTATCGACACTTCAACAGGTACACTTTTATAAAGGTTTCAACACTTCGACAGGTACATTTTATAAAGGTATCGAC
>NW_013704473.1:0-512 GCF_000517525.1 Limulus polyphemus | reverse complement strand
ATCTCGAAACCAATGACATGATGTTATCATGGGAAAGATGGCTGAAGAAAGTGAAATCACAGCATTCCCATTCGACCGCAGGCCTATCCAGTCCTTTACAGCCCTACAAGCTCTACAGTGACTTCTTTAAATAAAGTAAAATACAGACAAATACTGCTAATAGACACACAAAAGTTCGCGATTTATTAAGCCGCCTTATCACACGTTCAAAGTTTACAGGAATTTGTGCCTTATACTTTCACACAATTGCATTTATCTGCCATCATAGCGCCATCTGTTAGCACGTAAGTAAACAAAATTCAATAGAAAAACACATGGTCTAAACATATCTCCTATATATAAATAGAGAGAGAGTGAAAGAGACCGAGAGATAAGTTTTTACACGCAGTAAACACATAAGCTGAGATAAGTTTTCTACACGCAGTAAACACATAAGCTGAGATAAGTTTTCTACACGCAGTAAACACACAAGCTGAGATAAGTTTTTACACGCAGTAAACACATAAGCTGAG
>NW_013704472.1:0-512 GCF_000517525.1 Limulus polyphemus | reverse complement strand
AACACGTGCTCTATCATTGTTGATAAAACTGTCCACACGTGCTCTATTATTGTTGATAGAACTGTCAACACGTGCTCTATCATGGTTGATAGAACTGTCCATACGTGCTCTATCATTGTTGATAGAACTGTCCACACGTGCTCTATCATGGTTGATATAACTGTCCCAATAATAGAGCACGTATGGACAGTTCTATCAACAATAATAGAGCACGTATGGACAGTTCTATCAACAATAATAGAGCACGTGTGGACAGTTCTATCAACAATAATAGAGCACGTATGGACAGTTCTATCAACAATAATAGAGCACGTATTCATGGTTGATAGAACTGTCCACACGTGCTCTATTATTGTTGATAGAACTGTCCACACGTGCTCTATCATGGTTGACAGAACTGTCTACACGTGCTCTATCATGGTTGATAGAACCGTCCATACGTGCTCTATTATTGTTTATAGAACTGTCAACACGTGCTCTATCATTGTTGATAGAACTGTCCACACGTGCTC
>NW_013704471.1:0-512 GCF_000517525.1 Limulus polyphemus | reverse complement strand
TTCACTAACTATCAGAATACTTCACTCACTATCAGAATACTTTACTCACTATCAGAATACTTCACTCACTATCAGAATACTTTACTCACTATCAGAATACTTCACACTCACTATCAGAATACTTCACTAACTATCAGAATACTTCACTCACTATCAGAATACTTTACTCACTATCAGAATACTTCACACTCACACATATGTTACGTGAAGTATGTGTTAACTTGCTACACCAAGGTAAGGCTGTTTGGTAAAAATTCCCTGCGAGAAAATGGTGGACCATAAGTGGACCACTATCAGAATACTTCACTCACTATCAGAATACTTCACTAACTATCTTCACACTCACTATTAGAATACTTTACTCACTATCAGAATACTTCACACTCACTATCAGAATACTTCACACTCACTATTAGAATACTTTACTCACTATCAGAATACTTCACACTCACTATCAGAATACTTCACTCACTTTCAGAATACTTCACTCATTATTAGAATACTTTACTAAC
>NW_013704470.1:0-512 GCF_000517525.1 Limulus polyphemus | reverse complement strand
ATATATGAATGATAATTAAGTACTGAGTGATAAATATAAATGATAATTAAGTATTGGGTAGATATATATGAATGATAATTAAGTACTGCGTGATAAATATAAATGATAATTAAGTATTGGGTGATATATATGAATGATAATTAAGTACTGCGTGATATATATATATCAATGATAATTAAGTATTGGGTGATATATATCAATGATAATTAAGTATTAAGTGATATATATCAATGATAATTAAGTATTAAGTGATATATATCAATGATAATTAAGTATTGGGTGATATATATCAATGATAATTAAGTATTGGGTGATATATATCAATGATAATTAAGTATTTGGTGATATATATCAATGATAATTAAGTATTGAGTGATATATATGAATGATAATTAAGTATTTGGTGATATATATCAATGATAATTAAGTATTGAGTGATATATATGAATGATAATTAAGTACTGCGTGATATATATATCAATGATAATTAAGTACTGCGTGATATATATATC
>NW_013704469.1:0-512 GCF_000517525.1 Limulus polyphemus | reverse complement strand
GTAGGTTATAATAATACAAAAAATGTTTAATGGTATAGAGTTATAGTCAGGAGAGAAAGGTTATGAAGTTAAGACAGGATTGAGTAAGACCAAAGAAGGTTAGTAGGTTATAATAATACAAAAATGTTTAATGGTATAGAGTTAGAGTCAGGAGAGAAAGGTTATCAAGCTAAGACAGGATTGAGTAAGACCAAAGAAGTTTAGTAGGTTATAATAATACAAAAAATATTTAATGGTATAGAGTTATAGTCAGGAGAGAGAGGTTATGAAGTTAAGACAGGATTGAGTAAGACCAAAGAATGTTAGTAGGTTATAATAATACAAAAAATGTTTAATGGTATAGAGTTAGAGTCAGGAGAGAGAGGTTATGAAGTTAAGACAGGATTGAGTAAGACCAAAGAAGGTTAGTAGGTTATAATAATACAAAAAATGTTTAATGGTATAGAGTTATAGTCAGGAGAAAGAGGTTATGAAGTTAAGACAGGATTGAGTAAGACCAAAGAAGGTTAGTA
>NW_013704468.1:0-512 GCF_000517525.1 Limulus polyphemus | reverse complement strand
ATAATAACGATCCTGTTTCTACATTTTAACTATGGTTACATAGACAGGAGATTGATTTGACTCCAAGCTATAGTTATATAAAATAAAGATCCCGTTTCTACATTCTAACTATGGTTACCTAGACAGGAGATTGATTTGACTCCTAGCTATAGTTATATATAATAAAGATCCTGGTTTCTACATTCTAATCATGGTTATATAGACAGGAGATTGATTTGACTCCAAGCTATAGTTATATATAATAAAAATCCTGTTTCTACATTCTAACTATGGTTACCTAGACAGGAGATTGGTTTGACTCCTAACTATAGTTATATAAAATAAATATCCCGTTTCTACATTCTAACTATGGTTACCTAGACAGGAGATTGGTTTGACTCCTAGCTATAGTTATATATAATAAAAATCCTGTTTCTACATTCTAACTATGGTTACCTAGACAGGAGATTGGTTTGACTCCTAGCTATAGTTATATATAATAAAGATCCTGTTTCTACATTCTAACTATGGTT
>NW_013704467.1:0-512 GCF_000517525.1 Limulus polyphemus | reverse complement strand
ACAATGTTACCAGTTCAGTTCGGGTTCATCTAAATGTATTGTAGCACTAACAAAGTTACCAGTTCAGTTCAGATTTATCTGAATGTATTGTAGCACTAACAATGTTACCAGTTCAGTACAGGTTTATCTGAATGTATTGTAACACTAACAATGTTACCAGTTCAGTTCAGGTTTATCTGAATGTATTGTAGCACTAACAAAGTTACCAGTTCAGTTCAGGTTTATCTGAATGTATTGTAGCACCAACAATGTTACCAGTTCAGTTCAGGTTTATCTGAATGTATTGTAGCACCAACAATGTTGCCAATACATTCAGATGAACCTGAACTGTAGCACTAACCATGTTACCAGTTCGGGTACATCTGAATGTATTGTAACACTAACAATGTTACCAGTTCAGTTCAGGTTTATCTGAATGTATTGTAACACTAACAATGTTACCAGTTCGTGTTCAGGTTTATCTGAATGTATTGTAGCACTAACAATGTTACCAGTTCGGGTTCATCTGAATG
>NW_013704466.1:0-512 GCF_000517525.1 Limulus polyphemus | reverse complement strand
TATATATATGTATGTGTGTACAGAGAAGATTGTTGATGTCGTTGTATATATATATATGTGTGTGTGTGTACAGAGAAGATTGTTCATGTCGTTGTATATATATGTGTGTGTATGTGTGTGTGTGTACAGAGAAGATTGTTGAAGTCGTTGTATATATATATGTGTGTGTGTGTACATAGAAGATTGTTGATGTCGTTGTATATATATATGTGTGTGTGTGTGTACAGAGAATATTGTTGATGTCGTTGTATATATATGTGTGTGTGTGTGCGTGTGTGTGTGTACAGAGAAGATTGTTGATGTCGTTGTATATATATATGTGTGTGTGTGTGTGCAGAGAAGATTGTTGATGTCGTTGTATATATATATGTGTTTGTATGTGTGTGTGTGTGTGTACAGAGAAGATTGTTGATGTCGTTGTATATATACCTATGTATGTACAGAGAAGTACGTTGGTGTCGTTGTATATATATATATGTGTGTGTGTGTGTACAGAGAAGATTGTTGATGTC
>NW_013704465.1:0-512 GCF_000517525.1 Limulus polyphemus | reverse complement strand
TAAAGGAAAGTTACAATTATACATAAAAGATACAGCAAAAATGATTATATATATCTGCTTCGTTTAGAACACAATTCAGTTTCCAGCTCTTATTCTGAAACAAATAATTAAATAGCTTACAACTTCTTCATAATATTTTCTTTAGTACCAACTGTATAGTAACTTTGCCCCCCCCCCACTATATGAAGAATGTCAATTTTAAAATATTATTTATATATTCTATAATATTTTTTAAGTAAGCAAAGTGTAACTTGATGCACACACACACACACAAGTTGCCTTATTACCCATCAGTTTTCATGTCTATTAACTCTTTTGCTACAGACTAGGCCGAATTGGTCAGGTTCATGACACCAAACTGACCTTTACAGTTTCCATACTATAACTTCCAATATGTTTTGTATATCTTCACAACATTTCACAAGCTTTCAATAATCATTAAGAGACTTTTGTAGAAAATATCAGAATTTTTAATGAAATATTTTGACTAAAAACTTATCCACGAATATAGT
>NW_013704464.1:0-512 GCF_000517525.1 Limulus polyphemus | reverse complement strand
ATATTGTTCAGTAATCTCTTATCGTGAGTGTATTAACATTGGCTTGGTATTGTTCATTAATCTCTTATCTTGAGTGTATTAACATTGGCATGATATTGTTCAGTAATCTCTTATCTTGAGTGTATTAACATTGGCTTGGTATTGTTCAGTAATATCTTATCTTGAGTGTATTAACATTGGCTTGGTATTGTTCAGTAATCTCTTATCTTGAGTGTATTAACATTGGCTTGGTATTGTTCAGTAATTTGTAATTATAGGTATTTTAACCTTAGCTTTTATTGTTAAGTAATCTCTAAACTTGAGTATATTAACCTTGGCACGGTATTGTTCAGTAATTTGTAGTCATCAGTATATTAACCTTGGCTTTTTATTGTTAAGTAATCTCCAACCTTAGGTTATAATAGCCTTGGCTTGGTCTTGTTCAGTAATCTCCAATCTTCAATTATATTAATTAGTCTTGGTTTGATCTTGTTAAGTAATCTCCAATCTTTAGTTATATTAATTAGTCTTGG
>NW_013704463.1:0-512 GCF_000517525.1 Limulus polyphemus | reverse complement strand
GTTATCACACCAGTATAAACTGAGTAACAATGAACCGTACAATGAACAGTTATCACACCAGTATAAACTGAGTAACAATGAACAGTTATCACACCAGTATAAACTGAGTAACAATGAACAGTTATCACACCAGTATAAACTGAGTAACAATGAACAGTTATCACACCAGTATAAACTGAGTAACAATGAACCGTACAATGAACAGTTATCACACCAGTATAAACTGAGTAACAATGAACCGTACAATGAACAGTTATCACACCAGTATAAACTGAGTAACAATGAACCATACAATGAACAGTTATCACACTAGTATACACTGTATAACAATAAACCGTACATTAACAGTTATCACACTAGTATAAACTGAGTAACAATAAAACGCACATTAACAGTTATCACACTAGTATAAACTGAGTAACAATGAACCGTACATTAACAGTTATCACACTAGTATAAACTGAGTAACAATAAACCGTACATTAACAGTTATCACACTAGTATAAACTGAG
>NW_013704462.1:0-512 GCF_000517525.1 Limulus polyphemus | reverse complement strand
TATCGAACGTATGATTGATTATATAGCCAAACACGAAATCAGAGAATGTAAGTCGTATATAACAATAATATCAAATCAAGTAGATATACGCTAGCTTCCCAATAACTTTAGTATCGAACGTATGATAGCCTATATATCCAAACATGAAATCAATCAATATAAGTTGTATATAACAATAATTATACTTAAATATTGATATCATATTTCACCCAGATTAGAAAATTAAATCTATTAGAATAAAAGAATATATCGATAGATAATGTTCGTTGTGAAATGTCAGTTTGTCTCATACTTGTTTTATCTAAGTTGTTTTTCCTAGAATTAATGCGCTGAAGTTCAAGTAGTAGCAATACCGAGAAAAAAAGACTAAACTTTTAGAATGTGATGTGAGAAATAGCCTGGGAACATTTGCGCTGGCTTGAATAAACATAAACTATCTCAGTGTTTAATATGGTCTCGTGCTGCTGTTTGTTATAATAAATGTTCTTTTGTTTTGGCAATAAAACTGACGC
>NW_013704461.1:0-512 GCF_000517525.1 Limulus polyphemus | reverse complement strand
CACTTCTTTAGATATATTCCACTCTCTCTCTCCTGCTGAGAAAATGATTATTCCACTCCTATAGATATATTCCACTCTCTCTCTCTCCTGCTGAGAAAATGATTATTACACTCCTATAGATATGTTCCACTGTCTTTCTCCTGCAGAGAAAATGATTATTACACACCTATAGATATGTTCCACTGTCTCTCTCCTGCTGAGAAAATGATTATTACACTCCTATAGATATGTTCCACTGTTGAGAGAGCTGCTGAGAAAATTATTATTACACTCATATAGATATGTTTCACTGTCTCTCTCTCCTGCAGAGAAAATGATTATTACACTCCAACAGATATGTTCCACTGTCTCTCTCCTGCTGAGAAAATGATTATTACACTCCTATAGATATGTTCCACTCTCTCTCTCTCCTGCTGAGAAAATGATTATTACACTCCTATAGATATGTTCCACTGTCTCTCTCCTGCTGATAAAATGATTATTACACTCCTATAGATATGTTCCACTGTCTC
>NW_013704460.1:0-512 GCF_000517525.1 Limulus polyphemus | reverse complement strand
CCACATCTTTAGACAACAAAACCGTTACGTGTTGAAGCATCAACAGCTTTACTAATTCTTTAGACAACAAAACCGTTATTTGTTGAAGTATCAACAGCGGTACTACATCTTTAGACAAGAAAACCGTTATTTGTTGACGTATCAACAGCGTAACTAAATCTTTAGACAACAAAACTGTTATTTGTTGAAAAACCAACAGCGGTACTACATCTTTAGACAACAAAACCGTTACGTTTTGAAGTATCAACAGCGGTACTACATTTTTAGACAACAAAACCGTTACGTGTTGAAGTATCAACAGCGGTACTACATCTTTAGACAACAAAACCGTTATTTGTTGAAGAATCAACAGCGTTACCACATCTTTAGACAACAAAACCGTTATTGGTTGAAGCATCAACAGCGGTACTACATCTTTAGACAACAAAACCGTTATTTGTTGAAGAATCAACAGCGTCACCACATCTTTAGACAACAAAACCGTTACGTGTTGAAGCATCAACAGCGGTACT
>NW_013704459.1:0-512 GCF_000517525.1 Limulus polyphemus | reverse complement strand
TTCAGTAACCGTAAAGGAAAGCGTTTGTGAAACAAAAAGTATAAAACAACAGTCTCCCCATACTTTGTTGATTGAAGTACTATAGTCTCTCCATACTTTGTTGATTGAAGTACTACAGTCTCCCCAAACTTTGTTGATTGAAGTACTACAATCTCCCCAAACTTTGTTGATTGAAGTACTATAGTCTCTCCATACTTTGTTGATTGAAGTACTACAGTCTCCCCAAACTTTGTTGATTGAAGTACTACAGTCTCCCCATACTTTGTTGATTGAAGTACTATAGTCCCCCATACTTTGTTGATTGAAGTACTACAGTCTCCCCAAACTTTGTTGATTGAAGTACTATAGTCTCTCCATACTTTGTTGATTGAAGTACTACAATCTCCCCAAACTTTGTTGATTGAAGTACTACAATCTCCCCAAACTTTGTTGATTGAAGTACTATAGTCCCCCATACTTTGTTGATTGAAGTACTACAGTCTCCCCATACTTTGTTGATTGAAGTACTACAA
>NW_013704458.1:0-512 GCF_000517525.1 Limulus polyphemus | reverse complement strand
TTTATATAACGATAGCTAGAAAGTTATGTTAATTATTGTTTTATCATTATAGTTAGGATAAAACAAACAAAACAAAAGTGATGAGCAAGAGGTGGATACAATAAGTGTTAATAAAATGGTAAAACTGGCAGGAGCTGAAAGAGTTAATCCTCCTGGCGTGAGTATTACTGAATTATTCTTGGTTGCATTCGTAACAGAATTGAGAAAATTATCTTATGTTTCTGTCAAGAGATTTTTATACGCTATTTTTAACCTTAACTGTATGGTTAAGATACGACACCCCCTCCCACAATGGCACAGCGGTTAAATCTTCGGTCTTATAACGATAAAACCGAGTTTCGATACCCATGATGGGCACCGCACAGATAGCCCATTGAGTAGCTTTGTGCTTAATAATAATAATAAGATGCGACAGAAGAAATTAATAACAAGTTGAGATAACTCAACGTATTGAATAGTCATCCGTTATATAGGATTGCTGTCCAGAAAGAGGGCAACCAGTAAACAATCCT
>NW_013704457.1:0-512 GCF_000517525.1 Limulus polyphemus | reverse complement strand
AATCATATTCTAGGCATGGAGAAGAGTATAAACAAATTCTAGACAGAAAAAGAACCATATAAACAGGTTCCAGGCAGGGAGAACCGTATAATCATATTCTAGGCATGGAGAAGAGTATAAACAAATTCTAGACAGAAAGAGAACCATATAAACAGGTTCCAGGCAGGGAGAACCGTGTAATCATATTCTAGGCATGGAGAAGAGTATAAACAAATTCTAGACAGAAAGAGAACCATATAAACAGGTTCCAGGCAGGGAGAACCGTATCAACAGATTAATTTGTTCGGTAATTGTGCTACTATAATCATATGTTTTCATCATAAAGTGATATTTATACAATCATTGGTGTCTAATAATGTTCATAAACAATGTCACAGAAAGTAAATATGGTGACTAATAATGTTCATAAACAACGTCACAGAAAGTAGCTATGGTGACTAATAATGTTCACAAACAACGTCACAGAAAGTAGATATGGTGACTAATAATGTTCATAAACAACTTCACAGAAA
>NW_013704456.1:0-512 GCF_000517525.1 Limulus polyphemus | reverse complement strand
TTACTCATCATGTGTGGTTTTATTACAGATATTTACTCATCATGTGTGGTCTTATTACAGAACCTCTATCAACAATTGCCATTAATACGTTTAAGTTTATCGAGGAATTGTTGTTATTATTAATTTGAATCGCACCAACTTGAAGATTTCTGAATTTAAAAAGAAAGAATTCCAAATTTTTTAAGATATTATTCACATAGTAGATGTAAACTGAATGTATTGTAGCAAGTTTTAATTTTCTTATGGTTGTTGTTAGTGTTAACTTGATTTCCTAAACACGTTTAGTTATAATTTTGCAAGATATTATTCTCATACTTTCATTCCTAAAGAATGAAACAGAAGCAACAAAAACCTTATCATGCACTTAAAGAATCAAAAACAGTTATTACATCCCAACCTTTTGAACAGAAGGATAGCTCTTTCAAGGTTATACAATGTGTCAAAGAAGACACACAACAGATAAAATACTTTAAAAAAAAGAATGTTAGGTCTTCACATGATTCATAGTAATT
>NW_013704455.1:0-512 GCF_000517525.1 Limulus polyphemus | reverse complement strand
TAGTTGTTGCTTCCTGATTTCTTATTGCAAATGCCTCAGGCAACTTGATGAAATAATCCCAAACTCGTGCTCGAGACAAGTACATTTGAAACAAGAAGAGAGACTTCTGCAGTGGTTAGAGTAGAAAGAAAAGACACAAGAAAAATTAAAATATAAAGAATAAAAGAGAAACCAGAGGAGTTGTTGGAGAAGAAAGAAAAGAAACAAGAAGAGAGAATACAGCAGTTGTGACTACAGCAGTGGTTAGAGGAGAAAGAAAAGAAACAAAAAGAGAGAAAGAAGGTTTCTTTTCTTTCCACTCTAACCACATCTGTGGTCTCTCGGTTTTTAATGAGAATATAAAGAATAAAAGAGACTACAGTAGTGGTTAGAGGAGAAAGAAAGTTTCTACTCATACCACTGTTGTAGTATCTCTTATTTCTCTCTTCCTGTTGGAGAAGAGTAGAAAGAATAAAAGAAGTCTCTTCTTGTTTATACTCTTTTTATGTGGTGGTAGTGGTTGGAAGAGATAG
>NW_013704454.1:0-512 GCF_000517525.1 Limulus polyphemus | reverse complement strand
AAACAATCAAAATAGAACTTAAAACTCTTGGTAAAAATCAAGTTGAGTTGCTTGATAACATTGACTGGATAAAGCAGTTTTAAAATTAAGGTGGTTGTTAGCTCCGAACAGCCTAATACCCGCTAATAAATTAAGAACACGTTGTTTATTGTTACTTGCCCTTTATTCCAAGTCTTGGTTACATAACACCCTCCCCCCTCCAATGGCTCAAGGACTTCGATGCACAAATAACCTATTCTATAGTTTTGCGATTAACAACAATCAATTTACATACTGAAAAGTAGTAAGAAATTAAGCCTTATTTTTTTGTGAAACCAAGTTTGAGTCTCTTTTTCCACTACTCTACCAAAAAGCCTCGGTTAAAAGATCTAATAAACGTGTGCATAAAGTCTTTTTATTCAGACTGTAGCGACACCTTTAGGGAAATATAACAATAATAATAAACGAGAATTCTAGAAAACGTTTATTATTAGATATTTGGGACACCTAATACGTCATCAATGACGTTTTTA
>NW_013704453.1:0-512 GCF_000517525.1 Limulus polyphemus | reverse complement strand
CTAGAAACCGGGTTTCGATATGGTGGGCAAAGCACAGATAGCCATTTGTGTAGCTTTGTGCTTAATAACAAACGACAGCTTTTATAATTGTGAAGAAAATTGTTTAGTAAAAAAAAATAACCCCCTTTTTTCTTCCACGGCATTTTTAACTTTTATGAAATTTTCACTCTTTTTAATCCTTTATAATGCTAACTAGTGCGTTGATTTACGGTAATTCTTCAGACTAATGGCTGGTTATCTTATGATATTTGAATCTTATTTTAAGTCAAATGATTTTGAATACATTTTAAAGGTAAATTACTTATATTAAGTCACAAAGATGACTTTCTTTTAGCCAACAGTAAGCCAAATTTTTAACCGATTGAAACTGGCTTTTAAAAAAAAGTTACTAAAATGAATTAATCAGAAAAAAAGTTAAATGAGTTCAAAGACAAATTTCGTTTTGTCAACTATTAGGTCGTCAAGAAATTAATGTTGCGTTTTGGAACACTTTTCATTAACCACATCCAAAC
>NW_013704452.1:0-512 GCF_000517525.1 Limulus polyphemus | reverse complement strand
CTGTCTATGAACTTCTACTTAATTCACCTATGTCTGTGTCTGTCTGTGAACTTCTACTTAATTCACCTATGTCTGTGTCTGTCTATGAACTTCTACTTAATTCACCTATATCTGTGTCTGTCTATGAACTTCTACTTAATTCACCTATGTCTGTATCTGTAAATGAACTTCTACTTAATTTACCTATGTCTGTATCAGTCTATGCACTTCTACTTAATTCACCTATGTCTGTGTTGGTCTATGCACTTCTACTTAATTCACCTATGTCTGTGTCTGTCTATAAACTTCTACTTAATTCACCTATATCTGTGTCTGTCTATGAACTTCTACTTAATTCACCTATGTCTGTATCTGTAAATGAACTTCTACTTAATTCACCTATGTCTGTATCTGTAAATGAACTTCTACTTAACTTACCTGTATCTGTATTGGTCTATGCACTTCTACTTAATTCACCTTTGTCTGTATCTGTAAATGAACTTCTACTTAACTTACCTGTATCTGTATCGGTC
>NW_013704451.1:0-512 GCF_000517525.1 Limulus polyphemus | reverse complement strand
TGAATTTAGCAATGTTACTCTTTTAAAGACTCCCTTCTCCTCTTTTTTTTACTGAGTTAACACCGAATGGTGATGTGTTCTACTCCCTTCCCTTCACCTACTACTAGATCTTTTTGGATCTAAGCCCTTCCCTCCAAATGGTCTCTGCAAGGTCTTATAATTAAAGACTTGAAGTGTAAGAAAAAACTCTGCTACAACCCTCCATTTTTTATTACAGCTTATCTCATGTATATTACCAGTCTCATATTGTAAAGAAAAAATAAAGAATTAACTAAAATTAAGAAAAATATGTATTCATCGATTCAAGAAACTGCAAATAAATCCAAATATACATTACATTTTGTAATCAGACATTTGACCTTTATCATATTTCATGTGGTCGCATCACTGTTTCACATAGACTGACATAGCCTAGAGATTAGTTAGGGCAGCACTTTACAGTCCAAAGGATGCCGCCTCACGTTTATTGGCTGCATTAGGTGTGGGGGGAGATGTCACCAAAGTTGATGACA
>NW_013704450.1:0-512 GCF_000517525.1 Limulus polyphemus | reverse complement strand
TACTTAACTGTAAGGTACTTTACTTTGGTTTGTTATACTTAACTGTAAGGTACTTTACTTTGGTTTGTTATATTTAACTGTAAGGTACTTTACTTTGGTTTGTTATATATATATTTAAGATCCAAGTGATAGCTTGGAGTAAGATGTTAATATCTGTTGTTTTTTAGATGACCTGAACGATGCCAGGAACCATCTTGAGAATGCTAATCGACGTATTCACGACATGGAGTTGGAGATCAAACGACTAGAGAACGAACGGGATGAACTGAACGCTGCTTACAAGGAATCTGAGAATCTAAGGAAGCAGGAGGAAGCAAAGTGTAACCGGCTGACGGCTGAACTTGCCCAAGTCCGTTATGAATACGAGAAGAGGTTGACTCAGAAGGAGGAAGAAATGGAAGCTTTGAGGTAACTTAGTTACACCATATATGATGACAACCCTAAACTTACTACGAAACTTAGTTACACCATATATGATGACAACCCTAAACTTACTACAAAACTTAGTTACA
>NW_013704449.1:0-512 GCF_000517525.1 Limulus polyphemus | reverse complement strand
TTTCTCCTAGAGGAGTAATTATTTTCAAACTTCTTACAGTGTTTTCAATCTATCTGTTTCTCTTAGAGGAGTAATTGTTTTCAAACTTCTTATAGTGTTTCAGTTCAGCTTTTTCTCCTAGAGGAGAAGTTGTTTTCAAACTTCTTACAGTGTTTTCAGTCTATTTGTTTCTCCTAGAGGAGTAGTTGTTTTCAAACTTCTTACAGTGTTTCATTTCAGCCGTTTCTCCTAGAGGAGTAATTGTTTTCAAACTTTTTATAGTGTTTCAGTCTTTCTGTTCCTCTTAGAGGAGTAGTTGTTTTCAAACTTCTTACAGTGTTTCAGTGAATATGTTTCTTCTAGAGGAGTAGTTGTTTCCAAACTTCTTACAGTGTTTCAGTCTATCTGTTTCTCCTAGAGGAGTAATTGTTTCCAAACTTCTTACAGTGTTTCAATTCAACTGTTTCTTGTAGAGGAGTAGTTGTTTTCAAACTTCTTACAGTGTTTCAGCCTATCTGTTTCTTCTAGACAAG
>NW_013704448.1:0-512 GCF_000517525.1 Limulus polyphemus | reverse complement strand
GGCTGTATTTAGTGGCTATTACAACATATAATGGCTGTATTTAGTGACTATATGGTGTGTTTAACAGACTATTACAACATATAATGGCTGTATTTAGTGACTATTTGGTGTGATTAACAGACTACTACAATATATAATGGCTGTATTTAGTGACTATTTGGTGTGTTTAACAGACTATTACAACATATAATGGCTGTATTTAGTGGCTATTACAACATATAATGGCTGTATTTAGTGACTATATGGTGTGTTTAACAGACTATTACAACATATAATGGCTGTATTTAGTGACTATTTGGTGTGTTTAATAGACTATTACAACATATAATGGCTGTATTTAGTGACTATTTGGTGTGTTTAACAAACTATTACAACATATAATGTCTGTATTTAGTGTCTATTGGTGTGTTTAACAGACTATTACAACATATAATGGCTGTATTTAGTGGCTATTACAACATATTATAGCTGTATTTAGTGTCTATTGGTGTGTTTAACAGACTATTACAACA
>NW_013704447.1:0-512 GCF_000517525.1 Limulus polyphemus | reverse complement strand
ACCTATGTTTACAGCCACAATACCTTCATTACATAAACATAAAAATCAACTTATTTTTACAAAGTAACTCAATGCATAATAGCTAACATAGATCCAAAAATGTAAATACTAACTGATTCAATTTACTGACTAGAAAACAACTGTCTTTTTGATACATCACTGTTTCACTGTAAGCTTACCAAGCTAACTGACTGGTTCACCCGTACTTACAATCTAGTACCCGTTCTAGATATTTCACAAAATCTCTCATTTATTAACATTCCTAAATATTCCAAGACTAGCTTTGTGATACTAACATTTAAATTACAATATCAGAAAGATGGTACAATGCTACTAAGAATAGACAACTTCAGAAAGACAGTACAATGCTACTAAGCATAGACAACACCAGAAGGTACAATGGTACCAGTGTAGACAACATCAGAAGGTACAATGCTATCATTACAGACAACATTAGAATGTACAATGGTACCAGTGTTAAAAACACCAGAAGGTACAATGGTACCAGTGTA
>NW_013704446.1:0-512 GCF_000517525.1 Limulus polyphemus | reverse complement strand
CCCCAGTGTAACTACAATGGACGTTTGTGCATTCACTATTTTTAAATTTGGTATTAGGATCCGATATAAAACGGAGTGTCTATGTTAAATGTGACAAGTTTAAAGACTGACTTAATCATCGTCTAATAATAATAATAGTAATCAAACTGTATACGATCGTCGAAAATGGAAGTAGTTTGAAGGAAAGCACAGAACTTCCAACACCGTTCTGGTGTTATTAAGATTATTCTCAACTATTTTGCACATAGACGTATTTGGCGGGAAGACTGGGGGAAAACACCCTAGCTTGCAATACATACGGCCATTCGGACAATTTTTAGTTTTCATTGAGGCAAAATTAGAAGCAGAAAATATAACCTTATTCTGCCAAACATTGTATACCCCCTTCTGAAAAATCCCCCGTATGCCTATGAATTTGCACATAATGAACTTTTAAAACCCCGTAAATGAGAATTTACATAAATTTTTCTACAATGATCTATTAATATTTATATATAGGATGTGTTTTAGAC
>NW_013704445.1:0-512 GCF_000517525.1 Limulus polyphemus | reverse complement strand
GAACTATCATTTTATTTTATGTATAGAACTAAATAATAGTCTACTAAATAGTATAGAACTACCAATTCATTTTATGCACGAAATTGAAGAAATTAATAGTCTACTAAATAGTATAGTACTATCAATTCATTTTTGCACTGAATTAAATAATAGTCTACTAAATAGTATAGAGCTATCAGTTCATTTTATGCACTGAACTAAATAATAGTCTACTATATGGTATAGAACTACCAATTCATTATATGTACTGATATAAATAATAGTCTACTAAATAGTATAGAATTATCAATATATTTTATGTACGAAATGTAACAAAATAATAGTCTACTAAATCGTATAGAACTATCAATTCATTTTATGTACCGAACTAAATAATAGTCTACTAAATAGTATAGAATTATCAGTTCATTTTATGTACCTAACTACATAATAGTCTATTAAATAGTATAGAACCATCAATTCATTTTATGTACTGAATTAAATAATAGTCTACCAGTATAGTAGTGAATTTT
>NW_013704444.1:0-512 GCF_000517525.1 Limulus polyphemus | reverse complement strand
CCTCTCTGCACCATTTTCCACCCTTCCTCCCACTTCTGGTACATTTAGTTTGCCTCACCAAGAATGAGCTTGTGTTCATGTGCTGGTGCTCGTGGGAATTACTGTGTCACTCTCCTATTGGTGGGAGCTATACTCTAATAATAATTAGAACATAGGCTGATGCAATACATGTTTACATGTGTAGGGTGCAAGCTTTGTTTAAAGCATGCACGTGAAATTACACGGCAGTGTACACGAGGTAACAGTCTTGGTGGTGCAGAGAAGTGAGTATCTATATGAAATACATTTTCAGGTAAGGAAAATGTTAACATTGTCTGGTTTGTGCTACTGGGCGGGTAAGGAGAAGAATTCAAATTTCAACTCATATAATGATAATGAAAGGATTTTATTCTTTTTATTACAAGTTGTGCAAGCTTAAATATTCTTCACTTATAGGTAAGCTCATTGTAGATACTAATACAACAATATCACTTACTTGCTAATTTTCTGCACCCTACAAAATGTTTTTTTTG
>NW_013704443.1:0-513 GCF_000517525.1 Limulus polyphemus | reverse complement strand
ACCTTGGTGTGGAACTTTAGGTAACTGTAATGTATCTCTCCTACTTGACACCTTGGTGTGGAACTTTAGGTAACTGTAATGTATCTCTCCTATTTGACACCTTCACGGTCACTAATAACTTGGTGCGAAGTGTATATCTCAACTGTTTTGTTGAATTTGAGAAACTCCAACTTTTGAACATAACTCGATGCCGAACTGTAGATAGCCCTAGCTCAAAACGGTGAGTGGGCACATTTAGTTGTTTATGAAAGCAAGCTGGGCTTTTCATTTCTTTTAATCGATTAATTAATACCACGTTAAAGTTAAATGTGTTTTGTATTACAAATGTAAGAAAGAGGCAAAAACAACGACATTACAAATGTAAGAAATAGACAAAAAACAACGACATTACAAATGTAAGAAATAGACAAAAAACAACGACATTACAAATGTAAGAAATAGGCAAAAACAACGACATTACAAATGTAAGAAATAGAAAAACAAACGACATTACAAATGTAAGAAATAGGACAG
>NW_013704442.1:0-513 GCF_000517525.1 Limulus polyphemus | reverse complement strand
GATAGAGGGTCCTTACCGTCACACTTTGAAATATATCAAATTGAATAAGGATGAGAACTTTGTAGTATAGTTGGAATTCATACAAACTGAAAAAAATATCTCGCCTTCATTATAATATAAAAAAAGACAAATAAGTTAAACAAATAGCGCTACAGTAACACCAACCATTTCTTTTGATAAAACATATGCAATGAAGGCCTTTTCAAACACACATAACAAGACTGGTATCTGCATTGTGAGATGAATGATGATTCAGTTTTTCAAGGGTTAGATCTAGTTTTATGTATGTTGTATATAATGTTGAAATGGTTAGATCTAGCTTTATGTATGTTGTACAGACTGTTGAAAGGGTTAGATCTAGTTTTATGTATGTTGTACAGACTGTTGAAATGGTTAGATCTAGTTTTATGTATATTGTACAGAATGTTGAAAGAGTTAGATCTAGTTTTATGTATGTTGTACAGACTGTTGAAAGGGTTATATATATATATATATATATATATATATATATAT
>NW_013704441.1:0-513 GCF_000517525.1 Limulus polyphemus | reverse complement strand
TTTTAATTGTGTACCAGTTTAACGTTGAATATCATTTATGAGTTTAAATCAAGTTTATATTTGTTGGTATATCTAATCTACTGACTGTAAAATTGCTTTAGTACTGATGATTTTACCAACTCATAAATATTTCACTTTGACTCAATTAGTATACGTTTTACTACTCTTAATGAACAACATCACAAACAACTCCTTTTCTCTCAGATTTAGTGTTTCTTTGTTATTCTTATCCTTCCATGAAAATTCACCACCTGCCGAATATTTCAATTTAAGAGTTCAAACATTATCTCATTGGTGTAAATGAAAATATTAACAGGAGCACTGTATCTACAAATAATACTATCCAGGTCAACAATCACAAGGTCGTAAAATTAGGATTAAGTCCTTTGTTTCCATTCACGTATTGCTTAACCAATGTGTAATTGATCCATTCTGGGTATATACCACCTATGAATGATTTTACGTTATATTCATATATGCATCTAAAATTACACATGCACATCCATTTATATA
>NW_013704440.1:0-513 GCF_000517525.1 Limulus polyphemus | reverse complement strand
GTAAATAAAACACAAAGGATGTAAGGACGTGTCTAAAGATGTTTTGCAATGACAAAAGTAAATAAAACAACAAAGATGTAAGGACGTGTCTGAAGATGTTTTGCAATGCAGAAAGTAAATAAGTCCCAATATGAGTATATACGCTAGTATCATCACATCCTCATTTCAACATGGAAGATGTATCATAAGAAACGTTTAGGTAGAGCCAAACTCACTTAGAATACGTTTATTATATACGCAATCTTCAATCTCGAAGGCTGAATAATATAATCGTTTAAACTATGTTTACTAAAAACTAAAGTTATAAGTAGTTAAGAATCGTGTCAAAATGTTGTATTATTTTAATATGATATACAGAAGTGAACTTTAATAATGAACTAAGCCTTTTTCATGAAATTAGTCTTCTGAGACCTATTTAAAACCATTTAATATACATTAAGAACAAATTGTGTGAGTATAAACTAATAATGTCAACTGCTTTTTAAACATGAAGTGAAAAAATATCTTAACGAC
>NW_013704439.1:0-513 GCF_000517525.1 Limulus polyphemus | reverse complement strand
AGAATACACTACGCCAGATAATATACTAACAAGTGAGGTATACCTGTCGTTTAGAATACACTACGTCATGTAATATACTAACATGTGAGGTATACCTGTCGTTTAGAATACACTACGCCAGGTAATATACTAACAGTGAGGTATACCTGTCGTTTAGAATACACTACACCAGGTAATATACTAACAAGTGAGGTATACTGGTCATTTAGAATACACTACGCCAGGTAATATACTAACATGTGAGGTATACCTGTCGTTTAGAATACACTACGTCAGGTAATATACTAACAATTGAGGTATACAAAGCAGTTCATATTGTAACAGTGTTGGGTGAATTAAATATCTCATATTGTAACGGTGTTTGGTGTATTAAAGATGTCAGAATGTAACAGTGTTGGGTGAATTAATGATGCCAGAATGTAACAGTGTTGGATGAATTAAATATCTCATATTGTAACAGTGTTGGGTGTATTAAAGATGTCAGAATGTAACAGTGTTGGGTGAATTAATGAT
>NW_013704438.1:0-513 GCF_000517525.1 Limulus polyphemus | reverse complement strand
TTGTTTTTTGATTATGGTATCATGATGACTCTGCGTGGTATTTGCTTCTTTATCCAGTGCTGATTTTGTGCTCTGCTGTCCTATTCACACAAAAAATATGGAAACTTTATATAATCAGATTGTTGGCCCAACAACATACAAAATACTTTTAAGTCTTCACAAAATAGCCAACCATGTTCTTTGTATTTGACTTTATTAAGAGGAAGTTCGAGATTTTCGTACATTTCCTTCAAATGAACCCGAATGAGTAATAGGAACAGATGCATATATGTTGTAAAGAAAAACACTTTTTAGACTTCTTTTGGAGGAATCAACGAACAATCGCCACTCACTTGGTTCATTGACTGCAGCTCCTAGCATTGGTATTAATTCAACAATATTGTTGCAATAAGCCAGTGAACCTTCTTGTAGAAAGTATGTTATAAACTTTTTCTCGTTATTTATGTAACAGTAAAATGATGTCCCTGAAGATAGTAAGTTCTTAGCCCGAAGTCTGGACTCAAAAATCTATGA
>NW_013704437.1:0-513 GCF_000517525.1 Limulus polyphemus | reverse complement strand
GTATATATATATATATATATATATATATATGTATGTATGTGTGTGTGTATATATATAGAATTCTTCCGACTTAGTTACATTATTTTAACTTCCGTATACATTTTAAGATACCGGCATTTATCCTAATTGATGTTAGAAGTATTAGCAGCTAAAAACATTCCAATGAATTCTGTGTAGCTCTGTGCTTGTTTAAACAAAGTGATGGTGAATGAATGTAAAAAAAACTGTGGGTTTTAATTAATCCAAAGTCTCTGTAAAAACAAAAAACTATGTATTAGTAATGTATACGATATCCAAACGGTTTTCAAGTGAGTAAATATGATATTGCTGTGATTAGAAAGAGTGTGCGGTCTTAATATTGGGGGTTGTCATGTTAAGATCTGACTATTGTGAACATGACTGAGATGTGTCACTGTCTAATTTCGTGACCTATCTCAACATCACGGATTGTGTAATGTATTTTCGCTGACATGTACTTTGTGTGTGTGTGTTAAACATTCAACACACTATTTT
>NW_013704436.1:0-513 GCF_000517525.1 Limulus polyphemus | reverse complement strand
TAAATATGTTATAAACATTACTCTAGTTTTCTACACCCATATCCATGAGTATGTTTTAAACATTACTTTAGTTTTCTACACCCATATCCTGAGTATGTTTTAAACATTACTTTAGTTTTCTACACCCATATCCTTGAGTATGTTATAAACATTACTCTAGTTTTCTACACCCATATCCCTGAGTATGTTGTAAACATTACTTTAGTTTTCTACACCCATATCCCTGAGTATGTTGTAAACATTACTTTAGTTTTCTACACCCATATCCATGAGTATGTTATAAACATTACTTTAGTTTTCTACACCCATATCCTTGAGTATGTTTTAAACATTACTTTAGTTTTCTACACCCATGTCCCTGAGTATGTTGTAAACATTACTTTAGTTTTCTACACCCATATCCCTGAGTATGTTGTAAACATTACTTTAGTTTTCTACACCCATATCCTTGAGTATGTTTTAAACATTACTTTAGTTTTCTACACCCATGTCCCTGAGTATGTTGTAAACATT
>NW_013704435.1:0-513 GCF_000517525.1 Limulus polyphemus | reverse complement strand
TTGTAAGCAAATAAAATCATCATAAATCTACCACTTGAAACTCTTTTAGTAGAGTTTGTAAGCAAGTAAAATTACCATAAATCTACCACTTGAAACTGTTTTAGTACAGTTTGTAAGCAAGTACAATTATCAAAAATGTACCACTTGAAACTGTTTTAGTACAGTTTGTAAGCAAGTAAAATTATCATAAATCAACTACTTGAAACTGTTTTAGTACAGTTTATAAGCAAGTAAAATTATCACAAATCTACCACTTGAAGGTGTTTCAGTAGTGATGGGAGCAAGTAAAATTATCATAAATCTACCACTTGAAACTGTTTCAGTAGAGTTCTAAGCAAGTAAAATTATCATAAATCTACAACTTGAAGCTGTTTCAGTAGAGCTGGAACCAAGTACAATTCTCATAAATCTACCACTTGAAACTGTTTTAGTACATTTTGTAAGCAAGTAAAATTATCATAAATCTACCACTTGAAGCTGATTCAATAGAGTTTGTAAGCAAGTAAAAATCAT
>NW_013704434.1:0-513 GCF_000517525.1 Limulus polyphemus | reverse complement strand
GATTTCACCTGTCACTGAGTGGCAGACGTACTACTATAATGTGTTGGGATATAGTGATTTCACCTGTCACTGAGTGGCAGACTTACTACTATAGTGTGTTGGGATATAGTGATTTCACCTATCACTGGGTGGCAGACTTACTACTATAGTGTGTTGGGATATAGTGATTTCACCTGTCACTGAGTGGCAGACTTACTACTATAATGTGTTGGGATATAGTGATTTCACCTGTCACTGAGTGGCAGACTTACTACTATAGTGTGTTGGGATATAATGATTTCACCTATCACTGAGTGCCAGACTTACTACTATAGTGTGTTGGGATATAGTTTATCACCTATCAGTGGGTGTCAGATTTAGTACTGTAGTGTCTTGGGATATAATGATTTCGCCTATCAATGGGGTCCAGATTTAGCACTGTATTGGGTTGGAATATATAGTGATTTCACCTATTACTGAGTGCCAGACTGAACTACCATAATGTGTTGAGATATAGTGATTTCACCTGTCACT
>NW_013704433.1:0-513 GCF_000517525.1 Limulus polyphemus | reverse complement strand
GGAAGGGTTTAAAGTTCACGGGTTGTATATCATAAAAGAGATGGTGGTAATGGACTGCAGAACAGGATGGACGGATGTCTACCATTTCCGGCCCCCTTACCACGAGGAGCGTCTCACCGAAGCAGACCGCCGTCACGTGCTATGGTGTACGATGTACTTGCGTGGGATACGGTGGGAAGACGGAGATCATACTACGACAGACTTCCTACAGGTACGCCAGGAATTACGGCAGGAATACGTAAAGGTATACACCAAAGGAAAGGAAAAGGCGCAGATCCTGAAACAGTACCTGCAGGTACCATGCATGGACATGGAGGATTTTGGATGTCCCCCTTATCGACGGATGACATGCTCCACACAGTTATCCTGCTCATATCACCGATACCCACAAGAACACTGTTCCTACTGGAAGGTGTGCGCGTTACGCGAGTGGGTAATCAGTAGTGGTCCAGATGTTTGTAACAACTTTCGGGAAGAGTTCTAACTGATAATACTATGTATAACAATATATAA
>NW_013704432.1:0-513 GCF_000517525.1 Limulus polyphemus | reverse complement strand
CACACACACACCGAGGAAGTTTTGTAGGCAACGATATATTTATTCTGTAAATCTGTTAGTCTGACACAAATAAAGGAATACTAAACATTCTTCTGGTGTGTAGTCTTATAGACCTGTTAGTCTGACACAAACATAGGAATACTAAACATTCTTCTGGTGTGTAGTCTTATAAACCTGTTAGTCTGACACAAACAAAGGAATACTTAACATTCTTCTGGTGTGTAGTCTTATAAACCTGTTAGTCTTACACAAACAAAGGAATACTTAACATTCTTCTGGTGTGTAGTCTTATAAACCTGTTAGTCTGACACAAACAAAGGAATACTAAACATTCTTCTGGTGTGTAGTCTTATAAACCTGTTAGTCTGACACAACATAGTATCAACATAGATAAGTTAATATTTTAGCAGGCTAAGTATCAACATAGATAAGTTAATATTTTAGCATGCTAAGTATTAAGCAGATAATATTTTAGTAGGCTAAGTATCGAGATAGATAAGTTAATATTTTAGT
>NW_013704431.1:0-513 GCF_000517525.1 Limulus polyphemus | reverse complement strand
AGCTGTGCCACTAGGGGGGGGGGGGCTAAGTTTGATGATTAGTACAGTAGATATCTTTCTAGAAGGAAAAGACACCTTCCTTCTCTTGTCTGTTTAGAAATGTGGTATTAAATCCTTCTTTATCCAATCTTCTCCTCAGTTCTAACTAAAACAATACAGCTTCTAGGTTTCCTTACATGTTGAGTCAAGGAATAATAAAAAAGAAACATGCATATATAATTTCAAGTTGTTATTATATTGGCTGTCTGGCGACTAGTATACAACTAATCTTTCAAAGAACTAATATCTTCTTTATTTTATTCATGTGCTTCCAGAAGGAATTGTGAATTAATCTAAGTTTTATTGTTTGGGGTCACGAAGCGTCTTCGTATTGTTAGCTAATTGTAATCACTGGATTAACTACACTTCGTTAATCAAAATCCACTAGAATCATCGGATTAACTACACGTCGTTAATCAACATCCATTGTAGAATTAGTGGATTAACTACACGTCGTTAATCAACATCCAGTAG
>NW_013704430.1:0-513 GCF_000517525.1 Limulus polyphemus | reverse complement strand
TAATCTTTAGGCAAAGGATTTTCAGATAAGGTAATCTTTAGGTAAAGGATTTTCAGATTAAGTAATCTTTAGGTAAAGGAGTTTCAGATCAGGTAATCTTAGGTAAAGGATTTTCAGATCAGGTAATCTTTAGGTAAATGATTTTCAGATAAGTTAATCTTTAGGCAAAGGATTTTCAGATAAGTAATCTTTAGGTAAAGGATTTTCAGATAAGTTAATCTTTAGGTAAAGGATTTTCAGATAAGGTAATCTTTAGGTAAAGGATTTTCAGATAAGGTAATCTTTAGGTAAAGGATTTTCAGATCAGGTAATCTTAGGTAAAGGATCTTCAGATCAGGTAATCTTTAGGTAAAGGATTTTCAGATAAGTTAATCTTTAGGTGAAGGATTTTCAGATCAGGTAATCTTTAGGTAAAGGATTTTCAGATTAGGTAAAGGATTTTCAGATCAGGTAATCTTTAGGTAAAGGATTTTCAGATCAGGTAATTTTTAGGTAAAGGATTTTCAGATAAGG
>NW_013704429.1:0-513 GCF_000517525.1 Limulus polyphemus | reverse complement strand
TGTGATCAGATGTACATAGTTAATAAACGTTATGTAGCAACGCTAACTATAATTTAATAAACGTTATGTAGCAACGCTAACTATAACAGACAGGAACCCCCACTAAGATAACATGTGATCAGATATACATAGTTAATACACGTTATGTAGCAACGCTAACTATAACAGACAGGAACCACCATTAAGATAACGTGTGATCAGATATACATAGTTAATAAACGTCATGTAGTAACGCTAACTATGACAGACAGGAACCACCACTAAGATAACATGTGATCAGATATACATAGTTAATAAACGTTATGTAGTAACGTTAACTATAACAGACAGGAACCACCACTAAGATAACACGTGATCAGATATACATAGTTAATAAACGTTATATAGTAACGCTAACTATGACAGACAGGAACCAACACTAAGATAACATGTGATCAGATATACATAGTTAATAAACGTTATGTAGCAACGCTAACTATAACAGACAGGAACCCCCACTAAGATAACATGTGA
>NW_013704428.1:0-513 GCF_000517525.1 Limulus polyphemus | reverse complement strand
CCATTTACAAACACTTGCTATGATACTTTTCCATTTACAAACACTTGCTATGATACTTTTCCATTTACAAACATAATCCTATCTGCAAAAACAAAAAGGTACCAAAAAATGATAGGTAACGACAAAATTTTTCATATTTATTATTCACCATGAAAGGCTTTAAAAACTAACATTAAAAAATGAAATTAAAAGTTTTAAAACTAAACAAGTTTGAGAAAATAGGAAAGTTATGATTAGTATTAATTTTAAGAAATAAAAATAATTAATCTTCTTCAAGGCTTATAAACTTAAGTATTTAGCCATCTAACCATAAACATAGCTCAATCTTTTTTAAGGACTGGAAGGAGTGGATTAGGAATTTTCAGGCAATGCTGATCATGGACACATTATAAAAAGTTTAAATAATTTCTCTATGTTGACAAGTAATTCAAACAGAATGTAAAGCTCTAAGTAAGATATAAAGCAATAAAAAAGTATATGCAAATTGTACAACAAAAATAATGGGGTATATAT
>NW_013704427.1:0-513 GCF_000517525.1 Limulus polyphemus | reverse complement strand
ATTACATATTACATATTAATACACGCACTATCCACTTCTGGTCTGGGATGTGATTACATTTTACAGCTTAAAATACGTTCTATCCACTTTTGGTCTAGGATGTGATTACATTTTACAGCTTAATATGCTTACTATCCACTTCTGGTCTGGGATGTGATTACATTTTACAGCTTAATATGCTTACTATCCACTTCTGGTCTGGGATGTGATTACATTTTACAGCTTAATATACGTATTATCCACTTCTGGTATATGATGTGATTACATTTTACATATTAATATACGTTCTATCCACTTCTGGTCTAGGGTGTGATTACATTTTACAGATTAATATACGCACTATCCACTTCTGGTCTGTGATGTGATTACATTTTACATATTAATATACGTATCATTCACTTCTGGTATATGATGTGATTACATTTTACATATTAATATACGTATTATCCACTTCTGGTCTATGATGTGATTACATTTTACAGACTAATATACGTTCTATCCACTTCTGGTCTA
>NW_013704426.1:0-513 GCF_000517525.1 Limulus polyphemus | reverse complement strand
CATGTTATACACCAGATGATAACAGCAACTGGTCATGTTATACACTAGATGATAACAGCAGCTAGTCATGGTATACACCAGATGATAACAGCAACTGGTCATGTTATACACCAGATGATAATAGCAGCTAGTTATGGTATACACCAGATGATAACAGCAACTAGTCATGTTATACATCAGATGATAACAGCAGGTAGTCATGTTATACACCAGATGATAACAGCAACTGGTCATGTTATACACTAGATGATAACAGCACTGGTCATGGTATACACCAGATGATAACAGCAGCTAGTCATGGTATACACCAGATGATAATAGCAGCTAGTTATGGTATACACCAGATGATAACAGCAACTAGTCATGTTATACGATATGATAAAATTCCTCAGTTGGCAATGTTGTCATGAGCCTATATAAAAGACATACCTATAAAAAAAAAGTGTCCAAATAAAGATTGATTCTTACAAGAGATGGCGCCACACAAATTACAAGAAACCAAAGGTCATCAAT
>NW_013704425.1:0-513 GCF_000517525.1 Limulus polyphemus | reverse complement strand
AATGAATCTGTTCAGTTTTGTCATGTCTTCAATAGAAAAAGTAATGAATCTGATCGGTTCCTTATATATTCAATACAAACAGTAATGAATCTGTTCGGATCATCATGTCTTCAATGCAAACAGTAATGAATCTTTTCCGTTCCCTGTAACTTCAATACAAAGAGTAATGAATCTGATCGGTTCCTTATATATTCAATACAAACAGTAATGAATCTGTTAGAATCCTCATGTCGTCAATGCAAAGGGTAATGAATCTGTTCCGTTCCTAGTATCTTCAAAACAAACAGTAATGAATCTGATCGATTCCTCAAGTGTTCAATATAAACAGTAATGAATCTGTTCGGTTATTTTTTCTTCAATAGAAACGGTGATGAATCTGTTCCATTCCTTGTATCTTCAATACAAAAAGAATATAATCTCTTCGGTTCCTTATATCTTCAATACCAACAGTAAAGAATCTGTTTGCCCCCCCCCCATGTCTTCAATGCAAACAGTAAAGAATCTGTTCGGTTC
>NW_013704424.1:0-513 GCF_000517525.1 Limulus polyphemus | reverse complement strand
TTTGTTCGGGAGGTCCCATATATATATACAAGTTACTAATGGGGACCTCCCGAACAAAATTATATGTGATTGGAATCCATAAGGTCAGTTAGTAACGTTTATATATATATATCCGTAATGCGGAGGTTCATTAGTAACTCTATATATATATAGATATTATACTGTACGAACAAAGGATATATATATAAACGTTACTAACGGAGGTCCATTAGTAACTTGTATATATATATAGATGTTATACTGTAGTTAGTAACGTTTATATATATATATCCGTAATGCGGAGGTTCATTAGTAACTCTATATATATATATATTATACTGTAGTTAGTAACGTTTATATATATATATCCGTAATGCGGAGGTTCATTAGTAACTCTCTCTCTATATATATAGATATTATACTGTAGTTAGTAACGTTTATATATATATCCGTAATGCGGAGGTTCATTAGTAACTCTATATATATATATATTATACTGTAGTTAGTAACGTTTATATATATATATCCTTTGTT
>NW_013704423.1:0-513 GCF_000517525.1 Limulus polyphemus | reverse complement strand
ATTAAAGGAATATTTTTCTAAACTCTGTATATCTTGTGTTGTTTTTATTTTAAATGACAATTTCTCTAAGCTCTCTACATGGGAAAAAGCTTCTCTAAATTCTGTATATCTTTGAAATTAAAGAAAATCTTTTGTGAACTCTATATACCTTTGGAATTAAAAGGTAGCTTCTCTAAACTCTGTATATCTTTGGGATTATAGAAGTAATCTTCGCTAAATCTAAAAACATTTAGAGTTTTCTCACCTTAATCTAATGGCTATTTAAAGTTACAATTGTACACGTAAATTCAGCTGTATTATATTAATTACAAATAATTCTCATACTTTGTGAGGTAAATCTTCATTGTACCTACTGCTATTAAGTCAGTCTGAAGATATGTCTTGGTCCTGTGAGATATAAATACTCTTGTTTAGTCTGCATAAACTAATATTTTGGTCATGTGACTAGTCGTCCTAATGAATTAATGCCTCCGTCCTTATTAAAACTAAAATATTCTATAACAAATATACGTG
>NW_013704422.1:0-513 GCF_000517525.1 Limulus polyphemus | reverse complement strand
TGTGTGTGTAATTTAATCGAATACACGCTCGCAGAATGAGCTTCCTAAGTCGTTACAAACAAACGAGATAACTATATAGAAAAATCATAGCTTCTCTCACACACACACAGGACAAAATGATTATGTAATATATGCACATCTAGCTTCCAAGCCTTACATTGCTACATGCACATGACACACAATCATTAAGTAACACATACACAGCCGACAACCTAACCTCACATTGCGACACGCACATGACATAATCATTAAGTAACACATACACCGCTGACTTCCCAACTTCACATTGCTATATGTACATAACACACAATCATTAGGTAACACATACACAGCCGACAGACAACATAACCTCACATTGCTACGCTCATTGAACACACAATCATTAGGTAACACATACACAGCCGACATTCTAACATCACATTGCTATCGGCCCGGCATGGCCAGGTGAGTAGGGTGCTCGACTCACAATTTGCGGGTTCGAATCCCCGTCCCACCAAACATGCTCACCGTGGG
>NW_013704421.1:0-513 GCF_000517525.1 Limulus polyphemus | reverse complement strand
TTTTATCTAATAATGCAAGGATGGGTGATAATTTTTACTCCAGATGGTCAATTGATGTTTCGTGTAAAGATGCAAGGATGGGTGGTAATTTTTACTCCAGATGATCAATTGATGTTTTATCTAAAGATGCAAGGATGTGTGGTAATTTTCACTTCAAATGGTCACTAGATATTTCATTTAAAGATGCAAGGATGGGTGGTAATTTTTACTCCAGATGGTCAATTGATGTTTTATCTAAAGATGCAAGGATGGGTGGGAATTTTCACTTCAAATGGTCACTAGATATTTCATTTAAAGATGCAAGGATGGGTGGTAATTTTTACTCCAGATGGTCAATTGATATTTTATTTAAAGATTCAAGGATGGGTGGGAATTTTCACTTCAAATGGTCACTAGATATTTCATTTAAAGATGCAAGGATGGGTAGTAATTTTCACTTCAAATGGTCACTAGATATTTCATTTAAAGATGCAAGGATGGGTGGTAATTTTTACTCCAGATGGTCAATTGATG
>NW_013704420.1:0-513 GCF_000517525.1 Limulus polyphemus | reverse complement strand
ACACACACACAACTTTCATTATTTACACACGTACACACCTTTCTATTATTTACACACACACACACACCTTTCATTAATTACACACGCACACACCTTTCATTATTTACACACGCACACACCTTTCATTATTTACACACGTACACACCTTTCATTATTTACACACGCACACACCTTTCATTATTTACACACCTTTCATTATTTACACACGCACACACCTTTCATTATTTACACACACACACACCTTTCATTATTTACACACGTACACACCTTTCATTATCTACACACGTACACCCCTTTCGTAAATAACACAGAGAAACGAAATACACTCACCAACAAGTTCTTCATTGAAAATGTGAATGTAGCAGGAGGATAGGTTGAAAATCCTTTACAACTGTTTCATATAAATCAACAGAGACTAATCGATCAACTGCAGTACGGTGGGGGCCGTACTAACTGATGGCAAGATTTAAAAGTTTCATCTCACATGTGGAACACAGGGTATAACGTAAATAA
>NW_013704419.1:0-513 GCF_000517525.1 Limulus polyphemus | reverse complement strand
AGTAGTCATTCCTGATCCTCACGTAATCAGAACTGTTTTGTATACCTCGCATCTTTACTGTAGTGGTCATTCCTGATTCTCAAGTAATCAGAACTGTTTTGTATACCTCGTATCTTTACTGTAGTGGTCATTACTGATCCTCACGTAATCAAATCTGTTGTGTATACCTCGTATATTTACTGTGGTGGTCATTCCTGATCCTGACGTAATCAGATCTTTACTATAGTAGTAATTCCTGATCCTCATGTAATCAAATCTGTTGTGTATACCTCGTATTTTTACTGTGGTGGTCATTCCTGATCCTCACGTAATCAGATCTGTGGCGTACACCTCGTATATTTACTGTGGGGGTCATTCTTGATCCTCACGTAATCAGATCTTTACTATAGTAGTAATTCCTGATCCTCACGTAATCAGACCTTTACTATAGTAGTAATTCCTGATCATCATGTAATCAGATCTGTTGTGTACACTTCGTATATTTGCTGTAGTAGTCATTCCTGATCCTCACGT
>NW_013704418.1:0-513 GCF_000517525.1 Limulus polyphemus | reverse complement strand
ACAACGAGCGCACATCACAGAACCACGACAAGATGTCTTCGAATGACCAAACCACTGGCAATGGAAACATCAGAGAAGGTTTGGAATATATGGCTGTACCTGCCTTAACAGCAGCAAGTGGACGTGGCGATGAAAACATCAAAATGAGAACAGTGGTCGACACCATAATTCCATCTTGACGAGTATAGATACGTCAAACTGCTGAAACTACTTGGCTGGAGAAACCAGCTAGGATCTCTGACTCAGGGATGTTCTTCTAGTCCCTCTCAACAATGACTTCTCGTGAGGAATTCAAAGAAGCATGGGGAGTAACCTCAATGGGCATATCCTCTATGGAATTCAGGAGAAGTTCATTGTGTTTAGTTGTGGATGTTTCCACCAATATGTCTCCAGAACAGAGCTTCTATACTGACTTTGGAGAGCCAACAAGCCCCTCTAACCCCTTCTGTATAAAAAAGGAAGACATTTGCCCTATAGATTTATCAGACTGTGAATGCAGTATTAGGACATGGG
>NW_013704417.1:0-513 GCF_000517525.1 Limulus polyphemus | reverse complement strand
ATCTTGTACCTGTTTTTTCATACTATAAATAGAACTTAACATAATATACAAAAATATTTTATACTGTTCAAATTTGTAATAGATTCACACCTTCTTTTGGTTCAACTCATTACATTCTCATAACATAAAAAAAAACAATTCCATATTCACAGCTTTTATAACAATGGACACTATGTCAATCATTATAATGTGATGATTCAAAATATGAAAATTTCTTTATTAAATGGAGTATCCAACCTCTTTTGTTTTTCACATTACCACTAAAGCTACTCAATTTACCAATCATTAAGTTATAAAACTTGTGAATAAAGTACTAAACAGTTGTGTTACTCTGATATTAACTTACCACCATGCCAACAGGAGGTAACAATGAACCACTATAATATATGTTCAGATGTCCCAATCACTAGTCTTGTTTTCAAGGACCCACCCAAACAGTTGTGTTCTTCTTGTATTAACTTACCACCATGCTAACAAGAGATAACAACAAACCACTATAATATATGTTCAGAT
>NW_013704416.1:0-513 GCF_000517525.1 Limulus polyphemus | reverse complement strand
CCTGTGTAAAAGGCTGGGTTTCTAGTGTTGTTTTAATCTGATCTTCAAGTTACGTCCTGTTTCACCTGTGTAAAAAGCTGGGTGTTTCTAGTGTTGTTTTAATCTGATCTTCAAGTTACGTCCTATTTCCCCTGTGTAAAAAGCTGGGTGTTTCTAGTGTTGTTTTATCCTGATCTTCAAGTTACGTCCTGTTTCACCTGTGTAAAAGGCTGGGTCTCTAGTGTTGTTTTAACCTGATCTTCAAGTTACGTCCTGTTTCCCCTGTGTAAAAGGCTGGACAATTGTTACACTTTATTTTCTAAATGTTTCCTGGTGGGGTGGGTTCGTTATACAATTTTCATAATATGTGTTTCATTTTCATTCCAGGGTGAAAATGAATCTAGTTGTTATTTTAAGGTTATGTCTTATACAAGTTTCCGATAAAAGTATATTAATAACTTCCATATAGCGCCAGTTTTGTTTGTTACAAGTGTGTAACAGTGAAGCGTTGAGATAAGTGTGTAACAGTGAAGT
>NW_013704415.1:0-513 GCF_000517525.1 Limulus polyphemus | reverse complement strand
TGGTAGTGGTTATCATATTACCAATATATGATCACCCTCAGGAACCTTCTCCATCTAATAATGGTAGTGGTTATCATATAACCAATATTAGGGTGATCATATATTGGTAATATGATAACCACTACCATTATTAGATGGTGAAGGTTCCTCAGGGTGATTATTATATAAAGAAGGTTCCTGGGTTCCTGAGGGTGTTCATATATTGGTAATATGATAACCACTATCACCCTCAGGAACCTTCTTTATATAATAATGGTCATATATTGGTAATAAGGGTGATCATATATTGGTAATATGATAACCACTACCATTATTAGATGGTGAAGGTTCCTCAGGGTGAGATGGAGAAGGTTCCTCAGGGTGATCATATATTGGTAATATGATAACCACTACCATTATTATATAAAGAAGGTTCCCAAGGGTGATCTTATATTGGTAATATGATAACCACTACCATTATTATATAAAGAAGTTTCCTGAGGGTGATCATATATTGGTAATATGATAACCACT
>NW_013704414.1:0-513 GCF_000517525.1 Limulus polyphemus | reverse complement strand
ACATTGGTTGTTACAGTACTGCATTCAGAAACAAACTCTGTCATTGGTTGTTACAGTACTGCATTCAGGTTATAGAATGGAACTTGTCTGATGAAGTGGACAGTCTGGAAATGGAAGTGTTCTCCACTAGACATATTGATTGTGTTTACAGTGCGATAACGTTCATGTCTTTCAAGGTTGTCTAGATAAAACCTGTTTGATCGTGTCCTAACCTCTTTCACGTCGTTACGTATCAAAAACCAGTTATTGATTTTTACTTTATCTATTGTAACTAAAAATGTTTCTCAACTAGCACAAACTACCCCCCGGTCCGTGAACTTTTGTTGATCAGGCGACAATTTTAGTGAAAAGCCCAAGATCAATAATCCATTTTTAATATGTGTTCTTTAGCGAATGAGAAACAAGTTAGTAGACAATCAGAAACATTGTTATATATGAAAGAAAATTAAACTTCCTAAACTGATTATATATTGTTACAATTTAACGTATGGAGAATACGGAAATGTTTGTTAT
>NW_013704413.1:0-513 GCF_000517525.1 Limulus polyphemus | reverse complement strand
CTTACAACAAGTCGTACCCCAGCCGGGGTAAGCAAAGTGCGACCGACGTCTTGTAACAGGTGAGAACCCCCGAATACTAAGGTCAGTGGCAAAAGCTGTTCACTTAGTTGCCCCAGGCAACAATATACAACATAATGAAGAAGGATTTTATTATTGGATTGAAAGGGAGATAACGTTTCTGTTTATGCACTGAGGCCTTTTTCAGGTCACTGTAGGTACTTGTGTAGTGTCTTATAAAGTAAAGCGTTGTCTTGTAATAAAACTCTGTAGGTTGAGCATAAGTTGTCAATAAGACTGTGACGTATTCATATTATCAGCAGAATTTATTGAGGGTTAATGCTGGTTGTCCGTAGATCACTGATGTACAAACCTTTGTCATGTTCAGGCTAGTGTAATTGTATGTAGATGGCTTCTTTGACTTTTATTTCTTTTCTTTTCTAAAATTTTATGTTTATCTCAGTTTGTGATATGTCCTGTTTTGTAGTTATCTTCAGCCAAGGCTGATTTATCCAG
>NW_013704412.1:0-513 GCF_000517525.1 Limulus polyphemus | reverse complement strand
ATAGAAAGTTGTTGTTAATGCAGTATAGTCTTTGTTCCAACAATAGAAAGTTGTTGTTAATGCAGTATAGTCTTTGTACCGACAATAGAAAGTTGTTGTTAATACAGTACAGTCTTTGTTACCGACAATAGAAAGTTGTTGTTAATGCAGTATTGTCTTTGTTCCGACAGTAGAAAGTTGATGTTAATACAGTATAGTCTTTGTTCCAACAATAGAAAGTTGTTGTTAATACAGTATAGTCTTTGTTCCAACAATAGAAAGTTGTTGTTAAAACAGTATAGTCTTTGTTCCGACAATAGAAATTTGTTGTTAATACAGTATAGTCTGTGTCCCGACAATGTTGTTAATACAGTATAGTCTTTGTCCCGACAATAGAAAGTTGTCGTTAATACAGTATAGTCTGTGTTCCGACAATAGAATATTGTTGTTACTACAGTATAGTCTTTGTTCCGACAATAGAAAGTTGTTGTTAATACAGTATAGTGTGTGTCCTGACAATAGAAAGTTGTTACT
>NW_013704411.1:0-513 GCF_000517525.1 Limulus polyphemus | reverse complement strand
GAACCAACGTGTCATCGTCCTCTACCTTACCTTTCAATATTGATATGGTTTCTGATATAGTTTTGTTCAATTTTTCAGAACAATTAACAAAGTTATCCTAAGTTAATTATATATTAGTTGTATATTTATAATATTTTAGTTATATATTAATTATCAAACGATAATATATTTTATAAGACTGTTGGCAACAAGTGTGTGTGTGTGTGTTAGCTGAACATTACACGTAAATGTTTTCTATAACCAGAAGTCTATGAAGATGTTCTCACACCCGTAAAGACCAACCCTCATGATATACAACATGCCCAAATCAAGTTTTCAATGTGGGCATAAGATCATACAGCTAATTAGATTATAATGTAACAAACAATGTATCAGAGAACCTTACCAAACATTCTGTGGCTGTATAAGTAAACATCGTGTGAAACATCTGTCTATTCCTGAACATTTCAACAGTGGTACACATGACTTGGAAAATTTCGTTGTTTTTAGACTATTAGTGGTTAAAGGAACACA
>NW_013704410.1:0-513 GCF_000517525.1 Limulus polyphemus | reverse complement strand
AATCCCTAATACTCTATCAGTATTGTAACTATCTGTACAACAATCTCTAATACTCTATCAGTATTGTAAATATCTGTACAACAATCTCTAATACTCTATCAGTATTGTAAATATCTGTACAACAATCCCTAATACTCTACCAGTATTGTCAGTATCTATACAACAATCTATAATACTCTACCAGTATTGTCAGTATCTATACAACAATCTATAATACCCTACCAATGTTGTAAATATATGTATAACAATATAATACTCTACCAGTATTGTCAGTATCTATACAACAATCTATAATACTCTACCAGATTGTCAGTATCTATACAACAATCTATAATACTCTACCAGTATTGTAAATATCTGTACAACAATCTATAATACTCTACCAGTATTGTCAGTATCTATACAACAATCTATAATACCTTACCAATATTGTAACTATACACATAAACTGTGTAATAGAGTCCTAAAGTTTAAACCGAGCGTTAATATTCTGAATGGGGATTGTTTATCTTT
>NW_013704409.1:0-513 GCF_000517525.1 Limulus polyphemus | reverse complement strand
CCCCTTGAAAAGATCTTTCGAAAGTACTTGGGTTATCTCTGTTTACCCCCTTGAAAAAGATCTTTCGAAAGTACTTGGGTTATCTCTATTTACCCCTTGAAAAGATCTTTCGAAAGTACTTGGGTTATCTCTGTTTACCCCTTGAAACGATCTATCGAAAGTACTTGGGTTATAGAGTTTGACATTTTTTTTGTGTTTATTTGGTATTTTTAAACTAAGTTTTTCAAACATCAATAGATTAAGCTTTCCACTTTATTAAAAGTTCCTTCTCTATACAGTAATGCACGTGACTGACGTTCGGTTTTCTATCGGTTACCTCTAATGAAGCAATGAGAAACCCACTGTGTTAAGACTAGTTTGTCATATACCGATCCACTGATATTTTCTAAAGAAGTATACTGATACACAAAAGAAATGCTCAGAACACCTGGTATTTTTATGAAATCACATGACTTTAGCTCAGGATTTTGTTATTCCAAAGTACAGTACTACTAAAACACTCAACAAACCTAT
>NW_013704408.1:0-513 GCF_000517525.1 Limulus polyphemus | reverse complement strand
TATTGACTATAAACATTATTTGGTATCAAACCACCTACAACATCCGTATAAAGATATTTAGTGACTATAAACATTGTATAGTATCAAACTACCTACAACTTCTGTATAAAGATATTTAGTGGTATCAAACCTTCTACAACATCTGTATGAAGATATTTAGTTACTATAAACATTGTTTGGTATCAAACCACCTACAACATCTGTATGAAGATATTTAGTGACTATAAACATTGTTTGGTATAAAACCATCTACAACATCAGTATAAAGATATTTAGTGACTATAAACATTGTTTGGTATCAAACCACCAAAACATATGTATAAAGATATTTAATGACTATAAACATTATTTGGTATCAAACTACCTACAACATGTTTTAAAATATTTAGTGACTATATACATTGTTTAGTATCAAACCAACTACACTATCTGTATCAAGATATTTAGTGACGATAAACATAGTTTGGTATCAAACCAACTACAACATTGTTTTAAAATATTTAGTGACTATAA
>NW_013704407.1:0-513 GCF_000517525.1 Limulus polyphemus | reverse complement strand
TGCGGTTATTGTTGGAAACAAATAAAGTATGAACTATACTAGACAAGAAATGTAAACTTTACTTTTAATTCTGTTGATAGAACAGTGCGGCCATTGTTGGAAACAAATAAACAAATAAAGTATGAACTATACTAGACAAGAAATGTAAACTTTACTTTTAATTCTGTTGATAGAACAGTGCGGTTATAGTTGGAAACAAATAAAGTATGAACTATACTAGACAAGAAATGTAAACTTTACTTTTGGTTCTGTTGATAGAACAGTGCGGTTATTGTTAGAAAATGAAGACAATATACAATAAATCTTACCTTTGTTATAGACATGAAGATAGTGTTAGAAAAGGAAGAAAATATACAATAAATCTTACCTTTGTTACAGACATGAAGATAGTGTTAGAAAAGGAAGAGACTATACAATAAATCTTACCTTTGTTACAGACATGAAGATAGTGTTAGAAAGGAAGAGACTATACAATAAATCTTACCTTTGTTATAGACATGAAGATAGTGTTAG
>NW_013704406.1:0-513 GCF_000517525.1 Limulus polyphemus | reverse complement strand
CTATTAATTAAAAAAATAGTAATTTTCATCATTTTCAACTAAAATACTTCACTCTTCATCAAAACCGATAAGATTATAAACATGGATTTCCTTCTTTAATTCTTTTATGTGTATGGGGATGGTATGAAGGGTATTTTCTGCTGCTTTGCTTATTCCCCTTCCTTCAGTGACTCAGTGGTAAGTCTGCAGACTTACAACGCTAAACATCTTGTTTCGATACCCGTGATGCAGATCAGAAATAGATAGCTCATTGTATAGCTTTGTGAAAAAATAATAATAATAAATCAAATTTCCTAGTATTTTATACTCATGCCTTATCGTTCCACATTTTAATTACGATTATTTATTAGGTAAACAAGCACAACGCCTTGAAGATTTATTCATTTGTGAGATTCTCAAGTACACAAATAACTTCCACGTAAGAATAGTAAGTGTGTGTGTATTTTCAGGAAAATTGATTTTCCTTTACTGTAGCTCCCAAGTGGCACATCGGTATGTCTGCGGACTTATACC
>NW_013704405.1:0-513 GCF_000517525.1 Limulus polyphemus | reverse complement strand
GTAAAAGCGAGTACGTTACTGGATTTCACTATAAATTGATTAAATAGATCTGGTAATGAATAAAAAAAGATGATTTTCATATATTTTTAACTTCTGATTACAGAATATTATCGAAGGTAAGAATAGTCTTATCCAAATAGAATAAACTTCACTCGACATACAATATTAAACTTTACACAACATACAATATTAAAGTTCACTCAACATACAATATTAAAGTTCACTCAACATACAATATTAAAGTTCACTCAACATACAATATTAAACTTCACACAACATACAATATTAAACTTTACTCAACATACAATATTAAACTTTACTCAACATACAATATTAAACTTCACACAACATACAATATTAAACTTCATACAACATACAATATTAAACTTCACACAACATACAATATTAAACTTCATACAACATACAATATTAAACTTCACTCAACATACAATATTAAACTTCACACAACATACAATATTAAACTTTACTCAACATACAATATTAAACTTTACT
>NW_013704404.1:0-513 GCF_000517525.1 Limulus polyphemus | reverse complement strand
TGATTATAAAGTACCGTAACACGATTATAAACTATAGTAACACGATTATAAACTATAGTAACATGATTATAAACTATAGTAACATGATTATAAACTATAGTAACATGATTATAAACTATAGTAACAGATTATAAACTATAGTAACATGATTATAAACTATAGTAACACGATTATAAACTATAGTAACATGATTATAAACTATAGTAACATGATTATAAACTATAGTAACATGATTATAAACAATAGTAACATGATTATAAACTATAGTAACATGATTATAAGCTATAGTAACATGATTATAAACTATAGTAACACGATTATAAACTATAGTAACATGATTATAAACTATAGTAACACGATTATAAGCTATAGTAACATGATTATAAGCTATAGTAACATGATTATAAACTATAGTAACATGAGTATAAACTATAGTAACATGATTATAAACTATAGTAACATGAGTATAAACTATAGTAACACGATTATAAGCTATAGTAACATGATTATAAG
>NW_013704403.1:0-513 GCF_000517525.1 Limulus polyphemus | reverse complement strand
TTAGTCTATATATATATATATCTAACATTTCAATACCAGAATTGAGATCAGAGACAACTATCTAGTTGTAGTCAGAGATGTGTCCTCTCCATTCATATTTAGTTGGTCACATTTACAAGAATGAAGTGAGTAAGAACTTGGGGAACAGTGGCTTCACATGAAGTGTCTGATACACGAAAAGGACAACCACGGTGCTAATGGGTCTGGTATCAAGCAGAAAATATATTTCTCATCTTAGCCCATACCAAGCACCACTCAGCCCTGAATGAGCTGGGCTGAATTCCAAATCTTTCAGTGTATGTTGACCATTGCACATTCTCAGGTTGGTGAACATATAGAGCAGAAGCAAGTGGTGGCCATGGTTTGTTTATTATCCTTTTGCACCTATTGAACAGTTGTGCAAAGCCAGTTATTTTGTTTGTTTTGCTGCAGGTCAACATACAAAGAGTTGGTGTGATCCTACCAGCCCAAAACCAAAGCAAATGGTTTACTTCTCCCTTCCATTGTGGCATT
>NW_013704402.1:0-513 GCF_000517525.1 Limulus polyphemus | reverse complement strand
GGTTGGTAAAGTGTACATAAGCTACGGTACAAAAAGGTTAATAAGATGTGGTACACTGAGGTCAGTAAAGTGCGCACAAATTGTACAGAAAGGTTGGTAAAGTATACATAAGCTACGTTACAAAAAGATTAATAAGATGTGGTACACAAAGGTCAGTAAAGTGTGCACAAGTTATACAGAAAGGTTGGTAGAGTGAACAAAAGCTACGGTACAAAAATGTTAATAAGATGTAGTACACAGAGGTCAGTAAAGCGTGCACAAGTTGTACAGAAAGGTTGGTAAAGTATACATAAGCTACGGTACAAAAATGTTAATAAGATGTGGTACACAAAGGTCAGTAAAGTGTGCACAAGTTGTACAGAAAGGTTGGTAAAGGGAACACAAGCTACGGCACAAAAATGTTAATGAGATGTGGTACACAAAGGTCAGTAAAATTTGCACAATTTGTACAGAAAGGTTGGTAAAGTGTACATAAGCTACGGTACAAAAACGTTAACTAGATGTGGTACACTA
>NW_013704401.1:0-513 GCF_000517525.1 Limulus polyphemus | reverse complement strand
AGCTGACGTTGCAGGAGCCAGTTTGTTTGAGCTTCAAGACTGGTATAGAACGTTTGTTCCACATCTTTAGGAGCGTGGCATGTGTTGCTGCTTATTTAATACATACCAATAATGAACCAACCAGACTTCAGTCTTATATGGTTTATGATCTTTCATCTGGGAACTCGAACACGCATTTATTATTCATTTAACACGCAAAAAAAGTAACGTCTCTTGACACAATACATTTTGTCTCACATATAAAATAGTTCTTTAAAAACTCAAAATAAAACCACTATAATTTCGCCCCTGAGAAATTAATTTTATATTTGAAAAATGCAGATCTTTGACATTTAAAAAAAATTTGCCTACTTCTTTTCAGTACTTAAAATGCCTTATCATATTACCAAGAAACACTCTAAATATTCTAAGCTTATTTTATATCAGTTTTGATTTTCTGTGTCATCATTCATTTGAAATATGACTCAAGTGTTTAAAATCTTGCGTGTGTAATCTTGTAGATCATTTAGTCTA
>NW_013704400.1:0-513 GCF_000517525.1 Limulus polyphemus | reverse complement strand
TTGACGCCTGATTATTAGAGAGTATATGACTTTAAACAGCAACTATATTGCTTACTGGAATGTGAGAGTAATGTCCACTTGCACTTTAGTCTTTCTTTATTTGAGTTTTTACTAACATATAAAGACTTCTGTTTCTGAAAAACTATTTTAACACTCTCCCTATGAATTTTCTTCCTTTCAATTAAATTATTATGAATAATAATGTTGTATTTCACTGTTAACATAAGAATAAAGTAATTACAACAAATTAATTTTTTTTTTTTAAGTACTTGATAATGGTAGCTAGAGTATTCAGTTCACATCTGCAGTTTTCGATTTTTGTTAATTTGTGTGTTTTTTCAAGATAAACATATCTTAGTATTTGACCAAGATGGATATAGGTATTGTGATAGTACTAGAAAATAATTTTTACTTAATGAAAATAATTTTTCCCTTATTGACTAAAACATTGTATTTATATATGTATAAATTTTAAGTCTGGTTTTAAGTTTGATTGCAGGTAATGAAAACTGG
>NW_013704399.1:0-513 GCF_000517525.1 Limulus polyphemus | reverse complement strand
CTTTTATAATACACGCTATAAATCACAGTGATTCACAATCTCGATAAATTTGCTCTTGACGAGTGCAAGACAAACACTTTACAGCTCACGAGCTCGAAACTAACAGAATCATAAATAACAGGGAACTCAAAGTAACTACTGCTCTTTCTTCATTCATCTATCCCTGCTGGCTTTTCCAAAGGGCATTTCCAAAATACTTGGACTTCCCTGATCATTCGAGAAACTCATCACGCGCACCACCAACTAACAGAATCATAAATAACGGGGAACTCAAAGTAACTACTGCTCTTTCTTCATTCATCTATCCCTGCTGGCTTTTCCAAAGGGCATTTCCAAAATACTTGGACTTCCCTGATCATTCGAGAAACTCATCACGCGCACCACCAACGTCACGTAACTTACGCTGTCGTAACAATACCCTTGGTAGGCACAGCATAGGTAGTCTATTGTGTAGCTTTATGCTGTTTTGCGTTTTTTAAAATTACATTCATATGGCTTCAAGTTCATCTATTT
>NW_013704398.1:0-513 GCF_000517525.1 Limulus polyphemus | reverse complement strand
AAAGATAACATTGATGACATAGTGTTGTTATAAACAAAGATAACATTGATGACATAGTGTTATTATAAAGTAAACAAAGGTAACATTGATGACATAGTATTATTATAAAGTAAACAAAGATAACATTGATGACATAGTATTATTATAAAGTAAACAAAGGTAACATTGATGACATGGTGTTATTATAAAGTAAACAAAGATAACATTGATGGCATAGTATTGTTATAAAGTAAAAAAGGTAGCATTGATGTCATAGTATTGTTATAAACTAAAAAAGGTAGCATTGATGACATAGTATTATTATAAAGTAAACAAGGTTAACATTGATGTCATTGTATTGTTATAAACTAAAAAAGGTAGCATTGATGACATAGCATTCTTATAAAGTAAACAAGGTTAACATTGATGTCATAGTATTGTTATAAAGTAAAAAGGTAGCATTGATGACATAGTATTATTATAAAGTAAACAAAGGTAACATTGATGACATAGTATTGTTATAAAGTAAACAAA
>NW_013704397.1:0-513 GCF_000517525.1 Limulus polyphemus | reverse complement strand
TGTGTACCAGTTTAACGTTGAATGTTATTTATGATTTTGACATGTTTAATATTGAAAATTTCCAATACAAACGAACACGCATCGTGAATCCACTAGATATTGTTTCTCAGCTGGATTTGCCAGACGACCCCCACGTCCGGGCTTTGGTCGTCATGATCCCCATTATCTCTACAAGGATGAAAAAGCATGGCAATTATATTTATATAAATAAAATGTTAACACAGCGCAGACAGCTCGTGAACCCCTTAGCGGTCGCGACCCACGGATGGAAAATCACTGCACCAGGGATACACAGTACACAATGATTTGTTTTTAATTGTTACTGTTTGTTTGGGTTTGTTTGTTTTTTTGTTTTTTTCGTCTTTTCGTGACTGAAGTGTTGTTATTGCCGGAACACTGCAACGATGAAAGTTATGTTTTTTGTTGTTGTTTATATGTTGTTAAGTACAAAGCGATACAGTGGGCTATCTGTGCTATACCCCCTACAGGTACCAACACCCGATTTTTAGTGTT
>NW_013704396.1:0-513 GCF_000517525.1 Limulus polyphemus | reverse complement strand
TACAGAACTACCCCCCCCCCCCAAAAAAAACTTCCAACAAAATTTCGGTAAAAATAAAATAAAAGATGGAACTTCAATCCATCTTTGTCACCTATCGCCATCTTCAATGCACGCGCACGCATCTCGAGAAGAAGGGTTCCTTGAACATCAAACTATCATCACAGGGCTCGAGTGGTTTTTCCCATTTCCGTTCTCGTTTCTCTGCGCAGATGCCAGAAAAGGTCGTTTTCCATTATAAATCACGATCTAAAGAAAAGAAAACGAACTCGTATCCAATAGCCCACTTCTGAGAAAAATACGGTCCTTTCAGCTCTTCAAATGTACCGAGGGACTCTCAGAAGCAGGAAGAGATAGTGGGTATTAAAGAAAATAGAAACAGACGCTCTGTCTGTGTCACACGCTGCTCACTGTGTCTGTTAATAATGCAGTAAAGTGCTTTTTGATATTGCCGATTATTCGACAAAATGTGTCGCTTCTGACACACAGTATGTGACCAACGAGAATGTAAAGAAC
>NW_013704395.1:0-513 GCF_000517525.1 Limulus polyphemus | reverse complement strand
GAATAACTCCATCTGTACTTACTAGTGGATCAAAATAACGTACATCTGTACTTCACTAGTGGATCAGAATAAACTACATCTGTACTCCACTAGTGGATCAGAATAAACTACTTCTGTACTTTACTAGTGGATCAAAATAACGTACATCTGTACTTCACTAGTGGATCAGAATAACGTACATCTGTACTCCACTAGTGGATCAGAATAAACTACTTCTGTACTTCTACTAATGGATCAGAATAACTACATCTGTACTCCACTAGTGGATCAGAATAAACTACTTCTGTACTTTACTAGTGGATCAGAATAACATAATCTGTACTTCACTAATGGATCAAAATAACGTACATATGTACTTCACTAGTGGATCAGAATAACATAATCTGTACTTCACCAGTGGATCAGAATAATGTATATCTGTAACCTCACCAGTGGATCAGAATATAAAAACAAATGTGTATTTTCATATGATTCCATCTTTGTAGAAATATATATTTCACCTTATGGGTTGTA
>NW_013704394.1:0-514 GCF_000517525.1 Limulus polyphemus | reverse complement strand
TAATTACAAAACAATCTACTATTTTTTTAAAAATCCTCTTCTATAAAAGTAAATACTTCTTCTAAGTTAAACCCTCATATTATAGCTGTATCGTCTTAACAAATTATGTTTTTCATATTTTTCTTTTGTAAGTAAGATAAATTCTTGATAAATACAAAAATAAAATAAGGCCCAAAACTGAGCTTTATGAAACAGTATGTTTTTTCTATCGTTTTGTTTTACTTATCTTTGTGATCATTTACGTTTGCTTGTTTTTTCATGAGCGTTTTCCAGTGGGAGAGTGGTAAGTCTACAGTTTTACAACGCAAGAATTCGAGGTTCGATTCCCAACAGATAGCCTAATGTGGCTGTGTTCTAAAACAGACTTTTATCAGTTTTATAAGCGCGTTACTGTAGATTGTACAGCTACGTTTTTTTCAACCAGAACCGTTTTATAAACTTATTTATTTTCCTTCTTTAACTTATTAAGCCTAAACGTTTGTGAGCCCATGGCTTAATTTCCACTATTTACGTT
>NW_013704393.1:0-514 GCF_000517525.1 Limulus polyphemus | reverse complement strand
AGTTATAAGAGTGGCAGTCAATCAATTAACGTGGACAGCAGGAGTTAGGATGTTGCTGACTGGCTTTCTTAAATCTAGCCAGTAGTTTACATTTAACGATTGGGAGAATGGCGTAGGAGCTTTTCCATAAATACAAAAATACAAACGAAATAACCTGTTATGTTTACATAAGGTATATCCTTAAAGAGACAATCTTCCAAACTGTAAGATACTTATAGGTATATATATATATATCACCTCAGTCAATAAATATATCAACAACTATTTCAAATAAATATCAATGAAAATAATAATGTCATTTGAATTCAAAATATTACAGCAATAAATATGTAAGATACGGCACTCAGTGAAACAACAATCACAGCAAAATAAATAATACATAAGAATACTTAAGATAGCAAAAATAACCAAAAACATCATTACTAAATATTGGAATAATAAACGATTATTTAATATGGGGAACAATGAACATAGATACAAATATGATGACAAGAAACAGATTAAATTATAGTAG
>NW_013704392.1:0-514 GCF_000517525.1 Limulus polyphemus | reverse complement strand
TTATTTTCTCATTAACTCCTGTTTTCCTGGACTAAGTAGAGTCTCTTATTTTCCTCATTAACTCCTCTTTTCCTGGACTAAGTAGAGTCTCTTATTTAAACTCTGGCCTATCCTTCGCCACTTTTTGCTTTCTTGATCTATTTGAAGTCTTATATTTTTCTTACTTTTCTGTCCTGGATTGTTTGCGGTTTTTTCTCTTTCCTCACGACCTTAGACTTGTTTTCTGACTTATATTTTGTTGGTATTATGATATTATTACATTTACTTCACAATTTTTGGTTTTCTTGGACTTGTCTTACCTTTTCTCCATTTCGCCCTGTTTTAGAGGTTTTATTGACTTCTTTACGTTTCTGAAGTCTTACCTTTTCTCCATTACGCCCTGTTTTAGAGGTCTTATTGACTTCTTAACGTTTCTGAAGTCATACCTTTTCTCCATTACGCCCTGTTTTAGAGGTCTTATTGACTTCTTAACGTTTCTGAAGTCTTACCTTTTCTCCATTACGCCCTGTTTTAG
>NW_013704391.1:0-514 GCF_000517525.1 Limulus polyphemus | reverse complement strand
ACACACACACACACACACACACACACACACACACACACACACACACACACAACAGAGATGTTTTGCGCCCTTCGGATAGTATATTTTTCTCATCCCTGCTCCGTAAATCAAACTGCTGTCTTCTTTTGGCTCTCGGCGTCTCCCATTCATCCGGGCAATTCAAGGTCCCTTGCGCAATGGAGAAACCAATGATTACATCAATTAAAAAAAAACCAGAAAAATCTGACCACTGCTTGTCACCCAGCCCGTCTGACACGGGAGTTAGCATGCAAGGTTCCATCGTACCGAAATCTGGATTACTGGTTCCAGAAGTTTTCTTTCTTTTTACAGCAATGGCGACGAAATTAGAGAAGTTACAAAAGAGCCGTCAGGTGGTGTTTAAGACCACGAAAGAATTTTAATCTGTATATCATATAAAAGATATATATATATATATATATATAAAGGAAGAGGTGTGGAGAAATAGCAGCAGTGTTTCTCGCTTCTTTTTACTCAGGCCCGGCATGGCCAGGTG
>NW_013704390.1:0-514 GCF_000517525.1 Limulus polyphemus | reverse complement strand
TGCACCGTGTTATTAACTATCAACTAATGTTATTCATGTCATGCACCATGTTGATAACTATCAACTAATGTTATTCATGTCATGCACCGTGTTACGAACTATCAACTAATGTTATTCATGTCATGCACCGTGTTATTAACTATCAACTAATGTTATTCATGTCATGCATCATGACTTTGGTATATCTTACTGCTTCATTACTTATTTTTTTACATGCTTATAGTTAGCTAAATGTCCAGCGTTGTGATTTCTATTTTTAATGCATCTATAAGTCCGTCTTATCCTTCTTACTCATTCATCTATCTCCGCTAGTATAGCTTGACAAGTATTACGTATATAAATACACTAAATGTATTCATCTTTCTCCGCTAGTATAGCTTGACAAGTATTACGTATATAAATACACTAAATGTATTCATCTATCTCTGCTAGTATAGCTTGACAAGTATTACGTATATAAATACACTAAATGTATTCATCTTTCTCCGCTAGTATAGCTTGACAAGTATTACGT
>NW_013704389.1:0-514 GCF_000517525.1 Limulus polyphemus | reverse complement strand
CAAGTGACTGTTGAGTGTATTTAATGGCTGTATGTCTTCAACAACTTGTACAGTGGATATACAGTACAATGTTAATAGTGAATAACTTTCATCAAGTGACTGTTGAGTGTATTTAATGGCTGTATGTCTTCAACAGCTTGTAGAATGGAACCCTCATGAGAAGCTTCAATTTCGAATTATGCTGCTCCTTCTTGTTGTGGGAAATTTTATAATTAGCTGTCTTGTTGAGGTAAGATTCATTATTATATTGTTGGAAAGTACAAAACCTGTGTTGGTTAATAATACAAAACCTGTGTTGGTGAATAATACAAAACTATTGTCAGCTGGTTAGATTCATTATTATATTGTTGGAAAGTACAAAACCTGTGTTGGTGAATAATACAAAACCATTGTCAGCTGGTTAGATTCATTGTTATATTGTTGGAAAGTACAAAACCTGTGTTGGTGAATAATACAAAACTATTGTCAGCTGGTTAGATTCATTGTTATATTGTTGGAAAGTACAAAACCTGTG
>NW_013704388.1:0-514 GCF_000517525.1 Limulus polyphemus | reverse complement strand
CACAAGAATGTAATGCAGGTCTTTCTGTAACAGTCCATAATGTAATAGAAAATGACACACAAGACTGTAATACAGACCTATCTGTAACGGTCCATAATGCCAAAGAAGATGACACACAAGACTGTAATACAGGCCTTTCTGTAACGGTCCGTAATGCCAGAGAAGATGACACACAAGACTGTAATACAGGCCTGTCTGTAACAGCCCATCATGCCAAAGATCACACAATAAATAATAGGATACGAACCAAACCACACATGAGGAAAAAAGGAGGATTTTCATTGTAAATCAGCATAACCTGTCTTAAAACTGTTTCATATAGTTAGTTGATTCATGTCCTGATGGGGAAAAAATACAAATGAGTGGACAGCACATTAACGTTAGTAATCAGTATGTATTTAAACTATAATAATTGGTAATTAGCATAAACAAACTAATCACTGATTAGGCTTAGGTGGTTATGTAGGCTACTAAACCACGATGACATTTATGTTGAAATGAAATTTTAATTTGC
>NW_013704387.1:0-514 GCF_000517525.1 Limulus polyphemus | reverse complement strand
CCATAGCTACAACAGTCTCTTCATCACTCTATCAATGTAAAACTGTAATCCAAAGCTACAACAGTCTCTTCATCACTGTATCAATGTAAGACTGTAATCCAAAGTTACAATTCTCTTCATCACTGTATCAACGTAAAACTGTAATCCAAAGTTACAAATCTCTTCATCACTGTATAAATGTAAAACTGTAATCCAAAGTTACAAGTCTCTTCATCACTGTATAAATGTAAAACTATAATCCAAAGTTACAACAGTCTCTTCATCACTGTATAAATGTAAAACTATAATACAAAGTTACAACAGTCTCTCCATCACTGTATCAATGTAAGACTGTAATCCAAAGTTACAACAGTCTCTCCATCACTGTATTAATGTAAGACTGTAATCCATAGCTACAACAGTCTCTTCATCACTCTATCAATGTAAAACTGTAATCCAAAGCTACAACAGTCTCTTCATCACTGTATCAATGTAAGACTGTAATCCAAAGTTACAATTCTCTTCATCACTGTAT
>NW_013704386.1:0-514 GCF_000517525.1 Limulus polyphemus | reverse complement strand
GAAAGACGTCATCATAGGTGGCGCATCAGTCTGTTTGGGTATGCTATTCTGTCACATGTACTGTATAATATGTTTGAGTTAGTGAGAACAACATTCTTCTGTAAGAGACATTCTGTTTGGGGAGGCTGTTTGTTTGTCCACAACAGATGTTCAAGGTTTGCCCCTCGAGCAGTCAGGCATGAACTCTTTATCTTCACCCACTAAGGGGAGGCCTTGGTCATCATTACGATGAGATGTATTTTTAACATCAAAGTCTTAATGTGTGTACAATGCTAAATTCGGGTTTCGATTGCCGCAGTGGGCAGCTTTTGCTTAATAACAAAGAAACTTAGTGCATTATTCCATATCAACACTTACTGTTCCACGGCAGCTAATACAAGTGTTCTTTAGTGTAAACACTTAATTAACCGAAGAGTTACTGTCTGTATCTATATAGATATAATAGTACTGTCTGCTGTATATATCTATATAAATATAACAGTACTGTCTGCTGTATATATCTATATAGATATAA
>NW_013704385.1:0-514 GCF_000517525.1 Limulus polyphemus | reverse complement strand
GGTGAGGCCAGTGATGTTGGGGTTGAACTGGATAGATGGTGTACCCCCAATGCAATTTGGGTCTTACTTCCATTGGAACCTAAAAAAAAACAGGGCAAAAAACATTATGACCTACTGAATGATTTGTGTCCCAATATTGGATGTTTGTTCTGTGGCTGTTTTTTTTCTTCTCTCTCTCTCTCTCTCTCTCTCCATAAAATTACATTTAAATATAATTTATAGAGACTAAAAAACCTATACAAAAATATAGTGCCGTATGCTTTGGTTTTAATAGATTTGTATACCTAGGCCTTGGCTTCTGTTTATTTATTTTTTTTCTAGTCTTCCCTGTGATGTTCAGTTTGGTTGTTTCAGCTTTGCACTTTTTTTCTAAGTTTTGAGTTGAAGTTTATAACGATATGTCTTTCTTTATTTTGATTTCTATTATTTACTTATTTAGGCCCACCATGGCCAGGTGGTTAGGGAGGTTGACTCGCAATCTTCAGGTTGAAATCCCATTCCACCAAACATGCTC
>NW_013704384.1:0-514 GCF_000517525.1 Limulus polyphemus | reverse complement strand
ATAAAGACATGAAGCCACCTCTATCAAATGTTTATAAAGATATGGAGCCACCTCTATCAAATGTGTATAAAGATATGGAGCCACCTCTACCAAATGTTTATAAAGATATGAAGCCACCTCTACCAAATGTTTATAAAGTTATGGAGCCACCTGTACCAAATGTTTATAAAGATATGGAGCCACCTCTACCAAATGTTTATAAAGTTATGGAGCCACCTGTACCAAATGTTTATAAAGACATGAAGCCACCTCTACCAAATGTTTATAAAGACATGGAGCCACCTGTACCAAATGTTTATAAAGACATGAAGCCACCTCTACCAAATGTTTATAAAGTTATGGAGCCATTCATGTCTTTATAAACATTTGGTAGAGGTCCACCTCTACCAAATGTTTATAAAGATATGAAGCCACCTCTACCAAATGTTTATAAAGACATGGAGCCACCTGTACCAAATGTTTATAAAGACATGAAGCCACCTCTACCAAATGTTTATAAAGATATGGAGCCACC
>NW_013704383.1:0-514 GCF_000517525.1 Limulus polyphemus | reverse complement strand
TAGTTCTCCCATAAAGAAGCTATACCGGGAGAAGATGATAAAGCTAAAACATGTCCTCCCATAAAGAAGTTATACCAACACACAACAGTCCCAGGTGTTCCTCACAACTACAATGTACTTGCATTTCGGGCTGTAATGTGTTTGTGTATTTGTATTTAAATAAAGCTACATCGGGTTATCTGCTGTGTCCACCAAAAAGAATCTAACCCTGATTCTAGCGTTGTAAATATCTAAACTTACCGGGGGACAGATGGTTAAACAAATGGAAAGTAAACTTTGTAGCCGCTAGGGGGTGTGTTCTGCTCTACAGCCTCAGATCCTGTGAGTTCAAGGATAGGAACTTCATAACCAAACATTTCATGAATATGTGGAGGTGGCGCCACCTCGTGAAGAATCTCCAGGTTGTACTTTTGATTACGTAACTAAATAGTATTTAATAACCATGATATTCTTTTGTAATCTTTTATTTTACACGATTACAGATTATTGTATATTATCAACCACCTCACTTGGA
>NW_013704382.1:0-514 GCF_000517525.1 Limulus polyphemus | reverse complement strand
TTCTCACAATAATTTGTTATTTATTTTGGAGTTGCTGCAACGAATTTCCTAAATACATTAATAATCCAAAATCTGAACATCACTGATCATAAAAAGTTTCACAATAATTTGTTATTACTTTTTCTTCTGTTTCTCGTGTCTATTTAATCTCGCAGTAATTACTTCTACATTTCTCACATGCGTAATATTAGTTTGTATTTTGAAGTAGCAGCTTAGAATTCATGCAATGCCTAGTTCGTTTTGAATCAATAGCTTAAGAAATATTAAATATTTATAAGTTCGAATAAGTTAATGGAAAGAACGTGTATGAAAAACCTCGGTGTAAGCCTGTTTGGAAGACTCTTCTAGCCACTTTTTTGTTTTTGAAAGGCCAATGGGATTATTGTTGTACATTTACGTGTGTGTTTTTCATTTACGATTATTATTTTTTTTCTTATTTTCTCGAGTTCTTCCTAAATGTGAAATATTGAGTTTTACCATACAAGAAAAATAATACCTTGCATATTTAAGTATT
>NW_013704381.1:0-514 GCF_000517525.1 Limulus polyphemus | reverse complement strand
AGTCCGATAGCCTGTTATGATAGCCTGAACTCTTCTAGACAGAACTATTCTGTTCCTCTTGTCTTACTTTACTTTATAACAAACAATCTGGTAGCCCTATTGTTTACATCAAGTCTGGCAGTCCTGTTATTTACGTCAAGTCTGGCAGTCCTGTTGTTTACTTCAAATCTGGCAGCCCTGTTGTTTACGTCAAGTCTGACAGTCCTGTTGTTTACTTCAAGTCTGACAGTCTTGTTGTTTACTTCAAGTCTGGCAGTCCTATTGTTTACTTCAAGTCTGGCAGCCATGTTGTTTACGTCAAGGCTAGCAGCTCTGTTGTTTACGTCAAGTTAGGCAGCCCTGTTATTTAGATCAACTCACGCAGCCCTGTTATTTACATCAACTCTGGCAGCCCTGTTATTTACATCAACTCTGGCAGCCCTGTTGTTTACATCAACTCTGGCAGCCCTGTTATTTACATCAAGTCTGGCTGGCCTATTGTTTACATCAACTCTAGCAGCCCTGTTGTTTACAT
>NW_013704380.1:0-514 GCF_000517525.1 Limulus polyphemus | reverse complement strand
TATATATATATATATATATATTATCAATACTTCTATGAACTAATTTTATCTTTTCTCTGTCACCTTAAAGACTCTGATGCATAAGATGTGCACGTTAATTATATTATTCTGCTATTGCCTGGTAAACCTCATTCTTGTATTTATTTCAATACTTTTATTATACAATAATAACTTAAACTGCATTCGTATCAAGAATTGATGAAGGCATGTATTCATTATTAGATTGTAGTAGTTTTTTATTTACCAAAATGATGATCAAAAATGATTCTACAGTGTCTTGTATTATTTAGGTTATCGTAATTGTTCATGCTACTTATCTAAATTAATATACAATTTTAGGTTTGAAAAGATATTAAACATTACTGCCAGAACTTCCCTTTTAATGAACTTCAGTTTTTTATTCTATCAATTACAACATGTGGTACACCAAGTCCTCTAGACTAATGCAAAATGAACACCATAAATTTGTTGTTGTTAACAGTTGTTATGGTATATTTTTACGTAACATTTAAAC
>NW_013704379.1:0-514 GCF_000517525.1 Limulus polyphemus | reverse complement strand
CGGTGTGTGCATGGTTTTAATGAATAGAGGAGGTTAAATTTCAAAATACACAAAATACGTACTTCAGTCTACCACTCCAGCATCTAAGCCTAATCAAGTCGTACCTAGTTAGGTGAAAACTACATTTTCCTTTAACAGTGAAGGCTTTCTTGCCCACGAGGCTAACTTATCAGTTTACTTACCTTAAATCACATTGAAGATAAAATACTGAGATGTTGTTAGTATTTTTTCCAGATGTCTTGAACAGTCTAGAGAATGATACAAGCATCAAGATCGTATTTTCTGTCTATAACATTAGATACTGTACATGAGCTTATTTGAAATCACGATGAATGTTTAATCACACATATATAGACAGACATATTAATTGACGATGGACTGACAGACAGTTAGATAGATAGACAGACTTATACAACTGTAAATAGATAGAATAAAACGATAACTTAATATCTTCATTCTCTCTCTCTCTCTCTCTCTGAAGGAATATGTTGACCATGTGTGTGTGTGTGTGTTT
>NW_013704378.1:0-514 GCF_000517525.1 Limulus polyphemus | reverse complement strand
CCGGGCCTCTTTATGTTAAAGAGGAGGATTTGAACAAGAATCTTGTTGGAAGCACTTTTTGGATTGGTGTTACTGGTTTTTGTTATTCTTTTTAAACATTCGTCGCACTTCAAGCCTTAGTTGTGTTATAAGAGTGACAGTCAATTTCTCTATTCGGTTAAGACTAACCACTTCATACTGTAGATTGGTTAAAAATTAGAGACGAATATACTTTAGCTATAGAAGTATTTGTCGTTAAGGTGACAAAACAAAACAAAAACATGTTAAAATCTCGAACATTTGGGGCCAAGTTTCTTATTATTATTATTACTTTTATTTGTTTAGTGTGTCATAGTGTTGACATACTCAGAAGGGAACTTTATCTAAACTTATGCGATATTTCCAAATTCACAAACTAAGAAGCTGGTTAAGTTTTAATTTTTAGTCCTAATTAGAATGACACTTTTGTTTGACTTTTTAGATTTCACACACAATGTAGTTTGAATAAGAGCTTATCTGTGCCAACTATCCATAA
>NW_013704377.1:0-514 GCF_000517525.1 Limulus polyphemus | reverse complement strand
AAGCTAAAACAAAGCTTAACTAATAGGACAGCTAAGCATCCTACTTGAACAAGCTAAAACAAAGCTTAACTAATAGGACAGCTTAAGCGTGTCTGCACACATGTTACAAGTGTTTCTCAAAGATGAAAGCTTGGATATTAAATCATACACCGAGATCTTTGAAATCTTGTAAATATTGAAATATTCCTCATCTGTAAGTGTGTGCGTGTCTCATCAAAGTCTATCTCTGCCAAACTATTCAAGTGTTTCTGTGCATTGTCATTCATCTGAGGGTCAATCATTTGACCGTGAAAAATAGGTGATTGTGGTGACAACACCTTACTCCTGCAGGATTAACCCTATGTGCATAGGTTGGTCCATTGCACTAATGCCCATACTGGAGTAATAATATTTATGGTAGTCCTGAATTTACTATGTTTATCTTGATACAATTTGGCAAGCTTTTAGCAAACTTGAAAAGTCTGCTGTACACAAAAAACCAAACCTTGGTAGCCTTTACTGCGAATGACACAAA
>NW_013704376.1:0-514 GCF_000517525.1 Limulus polyphemus | reverse complement strand
CAGCAGTGAAAGATCTGGTTAATAACAACAAAGAAACTTCTGGCTAATAACAGTTGCTGTGAAAACAACAACTAATACCTGGTTAAAACAATGAAACACTTGGTCAACAATAACATTGAAAGATATAGTTAATAACAATAGAGAAACTTCTGGCTAATAACAGTTGCTGTGAAAACAACTAACACCTGGTTAAAACAATGAAATGCTTGGTCAACAATAGCAATGAAAGATCTGGTTAATAATAACATAGAAACTTCTGGCTAATAACAGTTGCTATGAAAACAACAACTAACACCTGGTTAAAACAATGAAGCTCCTGGTCAACAATAGCAGTAAAAGAGATGGTAAATAACAACAGAGAAAGTTCTGGCTAATAACAGTTGCTATGAAAACAACAACTAATACCTGGTTAAAACAATGGAACTCCTGGTCAACAATAGCAGTGAAAGAGATGGTAAATAACAACAGAGAAACTTCTGGCTAATAACAGTTGCTATGAAAACAACAACTAATA
>NW_013704375.1:0-514 GCF_000517525.1 Limulus polyphemus | reverse complement strand
GGAAACTACCCACGTAGATAAAACAGAAAAACTATCTACAAGAGTATACTGAACATAAAACTACCTACAAGGGACGCTAACCTGAAAAAACACCTGTAACGGTACATTGAACACAGGGTATATTCCTTCTTTCTAGAGTAAACCAGACATAAAAAGTACATATAGGAGAAACTGAAAAGCAAATTTTTTACAAGAGACCCAAACTTCGTATAGAGGAATGGTAGCTCTGCATTGAAACGTAGTGTAGATATAAAGAGACGCACCAACAGAGTGACCACGAATAAAGATACAGCAAATATACGTGACAACCAACACGTTACAAGAGACCCAAACTTCTTATAGAAGAATGATAGCTCTGCATTGAAACGTAGTGTAGATATAAAGAGACGCACCAACAGATTGACCACGAATAAAGATACAACAAATATACGTGACAACCAACACGGATATAACTACAGAGAATAGTGGATAGAAAAAGACATAGTTAAAAATAACATAAAAACAGCAGAAATAT
>NW_013704374.1:0-514 GCF_000517525.1 Limulus polyphemus | reverse complement strand
TATTGGTAAAACTACGTCACACTGTAGAAGCTGTATTGGTAAAACTACGTTACACTGTAGAAGCTATATTGGTAAAACTACATTGTTATACTGTAGAAGCTCTGTTGGTAAAACTACATTGTTACACTGTTGAAGCTGTATTGGTAAAACTACATTGTTATACTGTAGAAGCTCTGTTGGTAAAACTACATTGTTATACTGTAGAAGCTCTATTGGTAAAACTACGTTACACTGTAGAAGCTCTATTGGTAAAACTACGTTACACTGTAGAAGCTCTATTGGTAAAACTACGTCACACTGCGGAAGCTCTATTGGTAAAACTACGTCACACTGCGGAAGCTCTATTGGTAAAACTACGTTACACTGTAGAAGATCTATTGGTAAAACTACATTGTTATACTGTAGAAGCTCTGTTGGTAAAACTACGTCACACTGCGGAAGCTCTATTGGTAAAACTACGTTACACTGTAGAAGCTCTATTGGTAAAACTACATTACACTGTAGAAGCTCTATT
>NW_013704373.1:0-514 GCF_000517525.1 Limulus polyphemus | reverse complement strand
TTTTTAAACACTACATTAGTGTTAGGTCTAATACATTTTTGAACACTAATGTAGTGTTTGGTCTAATACATTTTTAAACACTACATTAGTGTTAGGTGTAATACATTTTTAAACACTACATTAGTGTTAGGTCTAATACATTTTTAAATAAGACATTAGTGTTAGGTCTAATACATTTTTAAACACTACATTAGTGTTAGGTCTAATACATTTTTAAACAAGACATTAGTGTTAGGTCTAATACATTTTTAAACACTGCATTAGTGTTAGGTCTAATACATTTTTAAACACTACATTAGTGTTCGGTGTAATACATTTTTAAACACTACATTAGTGTTAGGTCTAATACATTTTTAAACACTGCATTAGTGTTAGGTCTAATACATTTTTAAACACCGCATTAGTGTTAGGTCTAATACATTTTTAAACAAGATATTAGTGTTATGTCTAATACATTTTTAAACACTACATTAGTGTTAGGTCTAATACATTTTTAAACAAGACATTAGTGTTA
>NW_013704372.1:0-514 GCF_000517525.1 Limulus polyphemus | reverse complement strand
AGTTATGTACCAGCTGCCCAGTGTCGGCTAACAATACGAAGAGTTAAATTGTGGCGGAATGATGTAAGTTCTTCAAATAGCTGTAGAATGATAGGTTTCTTTTTGTGAGTGTAAACCACTTAAATACAATATTTTAATTTGTTTTAACATTAAATAGGAATAACTTAAGTTTGTTTAGCAGACCACAAACAGAGAATATCTATTAATAGTAAAGCAGGTTAGTTTATATTGTTGACCACTGACATATAGTTCCAAATTTTAAAGAAACTGATTTCATACTGTGAAGCTTTGGCAAGAATAGTCCGGTATCTACTTCAAGCATTTAGTTTGGTATTTTTGGTTACTTGAAACTCTGTTCTCTTTACCTGTGGGCCCATGGAAACTAATCTTGTGGGAGAGGTAGGGAAAGGAACTCTGGTCTCTTTACCTGTGGACCCATGGAGGCCAATCTTATGGGAGAGATGAGGAAAGTAACTCTGGTCTCTTTACCTCTGAGCCCATGGAAGCCAATGTT
>NW_013704371.1:0-514 GCF_000517525.1 Limulus polyphemus | reverse complement strand
ATTGTCCAATACTAACAGATCTTATAACTCTGATGTCCTTTATTCCTTTTGTCTTGAATCATTGTCCAATATGAACAGACCTTATAACTCTGATTTCCTGTATTCCTTGTGTCTTGATTCATTGTCCAATACGAACAGATTTTATAACTCAGATTTCCTTCATTCCTTGTGTCTTGAATCATTATGCAACACTAACAGAGTTATAAGATCTCACAGGAAATCAGAGTTATAAGGTCTGTTCATATTGGACAATGATTCAAGACACAAGGAATAAAGGACATCAGAGTAATAAGATCTGTTCGTATTGGACAATGATTCAAGACACAAAGAATAAAAGAAATCAAATGATTCAAGAGTTGTAAGATCTTTTAGTATTGGACATAAGGTCTGTTCAAATTGGACAATGATTTAAGACACAAGGAATAAAGGACATCAAAGTTATAAGATCTGTTCGTATTCGATAATGATTCAAGACACAAGCAATAAAGGAAATCAAACTCGGATTTCCTGTATT
>NW_013704370.1:0-514 GCF_000517525.1 Limulus polyphemus | reverse complement strand
CGAGGAGCGTCTCACCGAAGCAGACCGCTGTCACGTGCTATGGTGTACGATGTACTTGCATGGGATACGGTGGGAAGACGGAGATCACACTACGACAGACTTCCTATGGGTATGCCAGGAAATACGGCAGGAATATGTAAAGGTATACACCAAAGGAAAGGAAAAGGCACAGATCCTGAAACAGTACCTCAGGTACCATGCGTGGACATGGAGGATTTTGGATGTCCCCCTTTTCGACGGATGACATGCTCCACACAGGTATCCTGCTCATAACACCGATACCCGCAAGAACACTGTTCCTACTGGAAGGTGTGCTCGTTACGCGATTGGGTAATAAGTAGTGATCCAGATGTTTTTAAGAACTTTCGGGAAGAGTTCTAACTGATAATACTATGTATAACCATATATAAGCAATATAATCATGTATAATCTTCTATATATATAAGAATGTGTTTAACATGTAACCTCAGCTATATATATGTAAATATGTTAATTGAGTAAGCTTAGCTGATAA
>NW_013704369.1:0-514 GCF_000517525.1 Limulus polyphemus | reverse complement strand
GCCATCACTATATAGGATTAGAGTATACTAAATTTCACATATTATAGAGGCTAAACTAACGTGAAGACCGAAAATACCGTTAATAGCGAGGATACTCAACTAATGAAACAATACATTCTAAGTTATATAAGCGCGAAAATTATATTTAGTTGGATATACATATTTCCGGTTTGATTTTTTTTTGTGTGTAGTTACAGGTAATTTGCTGTGATCTGAAGCTTGTATTAATTAGGTATCAAATATATATATAATCCAGTTGTCTTTTGGTAACGACGTTCCTTGGTCTGTGTCGCTTAGCAACAAAACTACGGCTTGATATTGTTTTCTTAAGTATTTATATAATACTTCAACATTCACGAAGTCTAGTTTGAATTGCACCGTTTTAGATCAATTCACGTTTTAGTTTATGCATATACTTAGCCTGAAGAAGATATTTCGAAGTTCTTGGCAAGTTTTAGAAACATCTAAGTTAGAGGTTAGTGACCATAATTCGTAAGCTTTTATTAGGTTTTTG
>NW_013704368.1:0-514 GCF_000517525.1 Limulus polyphemus | reverse complement strand
GAGGAAACTTTGGTTCAAAGTAACGAAATCAGGATCGTGGTGTTTACTAAGAACCAAGGGAGTCAGAGCCTCATCCAGACACAGTGGTAACATCTGACTTTCTAGTTCCATCATGTTACAGTCTATCACTTAATGGTAACATGAATATTTTTAGTACCATCATGTTACAGTCCTTCACTTGATGGTAGCATGACTTTTTGTAGTAGTTCCATCGCGTTGCAGTCTATCACTTAATGGTAACATGAATATTTTTAGTACCATCATGTTACAGTCCTTCACTTGATGGTAGCATGACTCTTTGTAGTAGTTCCATCGCGTTGCAGTCTATCACTTAATGGTAACATGAATATTTCTAGTACCATCGTGTTACAGTCCTTCACTTGGTCGTAACATGAATATTTCTAGTTCAATTATGTTACAGTCCTTTAGTTAATGGTAATATGATTGTTTATAGTTCTATAATGTAACAGTATTTTAGTCAGTGGTAATATGATTGTTTATAGTTCTATAATGT
>NW_013704367.1:0-514 GCF_000517525.1 Limulus polyphemus | reverse complement strand
CGAGAAAGAATAAACTGGTTTAATCGAGAAAGGACTTGTATCGCTGAAGATCCTCGGAAAGAATTTCTACCTGAAATTAACAAACAAGCAGTTACATAACAATATGTTTATAGACCCAAGTTTAGGTGAAAAAATTAGGCTTATGTGAAGATCATGTGCTTTTCATGTGAAACAGCTAATGGGCTTTCACTGTGATTTATTGCTGTTGATGGAGGAAAAAAGTGCTCATGTACAGGCAATAAAAGCATGAAATAAAAGAAAACAGACCAAGACTTCATTGTTTTATTTCATAACTGTGATGTCATACAGTCATTCAGACATTACCTCATTAAATCTAAGCAATTTCTGCCATGTTCCTTAATTGAGATAAATGTTCACCATAAAAACCCTATTTTAAGTGTGCTGTAATAACAATAAGCATACAACTAGTAATAGTAGTGTTGTTTTATGTGGCATAGAATCAACAAAAAAGTATTATCAATGTCCTTTAAGTAAAAAAATCTCTTTCAAAAAA
>NW_013704366.1:0-514 GCF_000517525.1 Limulus polyphemus | reverse complement strand
TTAAGTGTACTGGATGTTGAACCATTTTCACTTGATTATTTAAAGAACCCACAAAGAAAGAAAAATGTTACAACTGGTGGTTCACATACTAGCTTACCATTCACTGGATCTTCAAAAGGACAAACAAAGTTATTTTAAATAAAAAGAAAGAAAGAAATAATATTAATAATAAACATTTTAGCATTGAAATAAAATAAATAATTAGATTTTGATAAATATCACAAAATCCAATTCTGATGTTTAATGACATAATTTAGATTGATAAAAATCACAATTCATCATTTTTATCTAGTTCACACCAAAACAACTGTTCAAACAATTGATGATATAAAGAGCGTCTGGACAAAGTTATTCAAAACAGAGTTATAAAAACAAGCTTGCTTGGTTAGTTGTAATTAAGCACAAAGCTACAGAATGGGTTATCTGCCCACTACTGGTATCGAAACCCAGTCTATAAAGTTCATGAGCCCTAATTTCTTTTTAAACACATTTTATTTATGCAAAAGTTGCTTGC
>NW_013704365.1:0-514 GCF_000517525.1 Limulus polyphemus | reverse complement strand
ACGACATAAATATGAGTACGACATAAATATGAGTAATGTTTCTGTAATTATTGAGTCAACGGTCTCAACAATCAAACGGTGTTTGAATACATACATCATGTATGTTGATGTATATAACAGTATGGACGTTAATGTATCTAGTGTTTAAACACATACATCATGGACATAATATATATATATATAGATATTTTAATAGGCTGATAACGGTACAAGATCGTAATGCTCCAGGCTGATAACGATACAAGTTCGTAATGCTACAGGCTAGTAACGGTACAAGTTCGTGATGCTACAGGCTAGTAATGGTACAAGATCGTAATGCTACAGGCTGATAACGATACAAGTTCGTAATGCTACAGGCTAGTAACGGTACAAGTTCGTGATGCTACAGGCTGATAACGGTACAAGTTCGTGATGCTACAAGCTGATAACGGTACAAGTTCATGATGCTACAGGCTGATAACGGTACAAGTTCGTGATGCTACAAGCTGATAACGGTACAAGTTCGTGATGCTAC
>NW_013704364.1:0-514 GCF_000517525.1 Limulus polyphemus | reverse complement strand
ATCATATGGAGATTAATATTTTTGCCATATGCTAAGGCTAGGTTTAGCAATAACTTAGTCTTCCAGAATGACAATGCCACTGCGCACAGTGCAGATGTTGTACAGGATTATCTCGACCAGGAAAGCGTTATAAGATTACCATGGCCAGCAAAGTCTCCAGATTGTAACCCCATTGAGAACTGTTGGGCAGAACTTATTCGGAAAATTGCTAACCACAATCCCAAACCAGCTACTTTAACTGAATGGCAGCGCATTCTAGTGACAATTTGGGATGAAATCACGGTGGACTACATAAAAAAAATCATCGACAGCATACCACGTGACCTCGTAAAGATTCTTAGAGTGTGATAAGGTCCATCCAATATGTTTAATATGAACTAATATAAGGTTAGAGACACTATTTACAATATTTTGTCCTTATATATGTTTTAGTAAGGTTTTGTTGTAATAGGTGAAATGCTGAATTACACACCTTTCTATAGGTGTCTGATAAAATTGTTTGTTGTTCTAATAA
>NW_013704363.1:0-514 GCF_000517525.1 Limulus polyphemus | reverse complement strand
TTTGGTTGATGACCAGCTCATCATGGTAATGCTAATGTAGTATAGTATTCCAAGATCCATCTGGTGGTGTTCGGGTGATGACCAGCTCAACATGGTAATGCTAATGTAGTATAGTATTCCAAGACCCATCTGGTGATATTTGGGTGATGACTAGCACATCATGGTAATGCTAATGTAGTATAGTATTCCATGACCCATCTGGTGGTGTTCAGGTGATGACCAGCTCATCATGGTAATGTTAACGGATTGAAGTATTCCAAGACCCATCTGATGGTGTTCGGGTGATGACTAGCTCATCATGGTAATGCTAATGTAGTATAGTATTCCACGACCCATCTGGTGGTGTTCAGGTGATGACTAGCTTATCATGGTAATGCTAATGTAGTACAGTATTCCAAGACCCATCTGGTGGTGTTCGGGTGATGACCAGGTCATCATGGTAATGTTAACTTAGTATAGTTTTCCAAGACCCATCTGGTGGTGATCAGGTGATGACTAGCTTATCATGGTAATG
>NW_013704362.1:0-514 GCF_000517525.1 Limulus polyphemus | reverse complement strand
CTTTGTACTTTCGTTTAACATTGTGATAGCATGGTATGTTTAGCATGTTGTTTTCTTTGTACTTTTGTTTAACATTGTGATAGCATGGTATGTTTAGCATGTTGTTTTCTTTGTACTTTGTTTAACATTGTGATAGCATGGTATGTTTAGCATGTTGTTTTCTTTGTACTTTGTTTAACATTGTGATAGCATGGTATGTTTAGCATGTTGTTTTCTTTGTACTTTGTTTAACATTGTGATAGCATGGTATGTTTAGCATGTTGTTTTCTTTGTACTTTGTTTAACATTGTGATAGCATGGTATGTTTAGCATGTTGTTTTCTTTGTACTTTGTTTAACATTGTGATAGCATGGTATGTTTAGCATGTTGTTTTCTTTGTACTTTGTTTAACATTGTGATAGCATGGTATGTTTAGCATGTTGTTTTCTTTGTACTTTGTTTAACATTGTGATAGCATGGTATGTTTAGCATGTTGTTTTCTTTGTACTTTGTTTAACATTGTGATAGCATGGTA
>NW_013704361.1:0-514 GCF_000517525.1 Limulus polyphemus | reverse complement strand
TTTTCTAAGGAACGTACTGAACATTTTGTAATTGCCTTCCACTGTAATATCAGTTGTGCCATAGACATTTCAACAGTATCTCTTTATAAGCTCTGATGTAATATGTAGCCTAATAACCTGAAAAAATATATTTACCTCAATTCCAGAAATGTATTTCCTATCAAGACATGGCTAAGAGTCACCTAAATAACTTTAAAGCCATATACTTTAAAAGACTAATTTTGACCAATTTGAAGGAAATTATTATTTTTTGCCTCAGTTTATAATTTATGAAACAGAATTCTCATATCTCTTATTGTATCCCAAACAGAAGATGAAACCCTAATGCTTTGCTTACTATTTGTTTCTAAGTCTAGATAATTTTGTCTGAGATGTACTTCTTGCAATGATTGCACTTAGCTAGAATCTTAGAATAAGGAAGAGAAATACAGAGAAGAAACATGTCTAGAAGTTGTCTAGGAAAACTGTCTAAAAACTTGATACCAAATTGGGAACATTGGAAGAATAGTGACAT
>NW_013704360.1:0-514 GCF_000517525.1 Limulus polyphemus | reverse complement strand
GAAAAGTGTCTCACCTGTGTGTGGTAAATACACAGTAAAAGTTGAAAAGTGTCTCACCTGTGTGTGGTAAATACAAAGTAAAAGTTGAAAAGAGTGTCTCACCTGTGGATTGTGTTACTTAGATTACATTTACTTTACAGTAAAAGTTAGTGTCTCACCTGTGGATTGTGTTACTTAGATTACATTTACTTTACAGTAAAAGTTAGTTAATTTACACACTGGGAGTTACATACTTTTCTTCACAGTTCTTTTACAAACACGTAATGTTTACTAGATTGTATTTAAAGTTTTATATGTAAATATAGCTGTTATACCTGTTTACTAACTTGTTTCTTTTGATATGTTTTACTTATTACAGTATATAAAATACTGAAGTGTTTTTTGGTTTTTTTTTTTTTTGCACAGCTGTTCATTATAATAATTTGTTTCAGCCATAATTACGTTTGACTTGTTGATCCAAAATAAAACTTTTGAGTTGTATCCAATAATTTGTCTTTCATTTTAATACTGATGT
>NW_013704359.1:0-514 GCF_000517525.1 Limulus polyphemus | reverse complement strand
GCCAGATTCAACAGGTGTAGACAAGTTCAACACGTGTAGACAGTTTCAACAGATGTAGACAAGTTCAACACGTGTAGACAAGTTCAACAGATGTAGACAGTTTCAACAGGTGTAGACAAGTTCAACACGTGTAGACAGTTTCCATAGGTGTAGACAAGTTCAACACGTGTAGACAAGTTCAACAGATGTAGACAGTTTCAACAGATGTAGACAAGTTCAACACGTGTAGCCAGATTCAATAGGAGTAGACAGTTTCAACACGTGTAGCCAGATTCAATAGTTATGTGTAAAGAGAGCATTGTATCTAATTGCATTGAAACGAGTGTAAGAGTTTATTCTAACACAAAAACTTAATTCTATATCAGATGAACAATCGCTCAAAAACATTTTAAAATAATCGTTTTTAGCTGGATCAGCAGTAAGTAACAGAAATTAGCAATTTGTTGGTATTTGAAACAAGGCTTTTATTTTCGTTGCTACAGAGAAACAGAAGAAAATGTTAAACCGTTTTTAT
>NW_013704358.1:0-514 GCF_000517525.1 Limulus polyphemus | reverse complement strand
GGTGAGTATCCATCTAAAATACATTTTTAAGTAAAGCAAATACTACTCACCTCTCTACATCACAAAGAGCTAGAATCCTACATTGAAGATGTTGGAGAGGAGGGAGGCAGTGCAGAGAAAGTTCAGCTCCTTTTGGAAAATGCCATCAGAAAGGGAAAGCCCAAGAAAGTGTGTCATCTGCCAAGCAAAGGGTAGCCAAGCAGGAAACCACATCCATACCAAGCATGGAATATTTTTTGCTAGAGGTGCTAGAGCAAAAGAATTTGTCATAAGAATCTTTTATTCGGCACTAATGTGTCACGAAGATGGGCGGAATGGTAGATTGCTCAACCATCCAATATCTCACAGACAGCCAGCCAAGCATGAATGTGTAGTATGGCTAAGATTACAAGTCAGACCATTCCATATTGAAGAAATATGAGAGATACCCACCACGAAAATCAGGTTCAGAGAGTAGCATTCCAGATCTGTGTCCTGAGGCAAATCCCAAACTACTGATGCTGAAACAAGGAAT
>NW_013704357.1:0-514 GCF_000517525.1 Limulus polyphemus | reverse complement strand
ATATATTGTATGTATGTATATTGTGCAGTGTGAACAGTTTGTAGGAGTGGGTGGTCTATGGAACTATGTACATGTGGGTGCTAGTGTATATATATTGTATATATGTATATTGTGCAAGTATATTTACAGTAATTACACTTGTTTTCTATGTTTAATAATTCTTAATAATCTATATTCCATGCTGGTGGAATACACCTGTAATAGAATAGTTAGAACTATAGAAATAAAAATCAGTTTAGCCCAATTGTTTACATTTTATGATATTAATATTAAAAAATAAAATGTGGAGGCTCTGAGGCAGTTGCCTAATGGTAAATCTGGCACTGAAGGGGGGCCATAGAAAATATGCAATAATGTTAACCCTATCGCCATGGGCATCCTTTACTGCACATCATGAGGTTTTAGTGACTTGCATTCAAAATTTTATTCATCTACTTTTTGTTTTTTATACCAATTAGCATAGCATAAAATCTTAGCTAATAATCCATATCTTAATAGTATATGAGTTTTAAGT
>NW_013704356.1:0-514 GCF_000517525.1 Limulus polyphemus | reverse complement strand
GTATAGTGAGGTTGTTCAGTTATGTTGATCCAAAAAATATAACATTTTGAAAAAGGAAGCCTTTAGTGTTCTCTGAAAACGGAAAAAGGTACGTAGAAGAGTGTTCAGGACATTAAAGAAGGGTCCTAAAACCGCACCCCAAATCAATCCCGAATAAATCCCTCATTCGCAAAGTGTATGCTGTGGTTACAGTCTCAGGCCTAAGAAGGAATTGTGATGGAGCTTGTTATATCTCCTGGTGCTAATAACAAAATGGAATTCACAAAGGATCAAAATATTCAATTTATACCTTGAAATTAACGACTGTCTTCTTGAGAATTGACGCTGAAGAAACAGAAAGCACCACAGTCACATTCGGCCACATCTTTGTCAAGTCCCTCTATGCGGCTGCTACATTCTTTGAAATAGACTTCCACGTACAGTGTACAGTTTGAAAACTTAGTCAAGATGTGTGGTATAACCTTAGACTCTCTGTCTTTAGCATCGTGTGTAACACACACTCACACGTACTCCT
>NW_013704355.1:0-514 GCF_000517525.1 Limulus polyphemus | reverse complement strand
TCCTAGAATGTGCCTGTTCTAGAATGTAACTATCATAGAATGTAACTATCCTAGAATGTGACTATCATAGAATGTGACTATCCTAGAATGTGCCTGTTCTAGAATGTAACTATCATAGAATGTGACTATTCTAGAATGTAACTATCCTAGAATGTTGTGTCAGTGTGTTTTCTTGACAACCAAGCAAATGTAATGGGGAATTTCTGCCAGTGATTGTGATTTTTGTGCATCAGCGATACCAAGTGTGGGGGGTGCATATACCCGATTTGATTTTATTACTCATCACAATCTCTACCAGCCTACCCTCAAACCTAATTATATGCCCAAAGTAGCGCATCATCTATTTTATATATATGGCTAGAAGAATTTTAAAAAGACAAACTTTCTTGTTGCAAAAGAAAGCTCCGTCATTTTATCTATGATGCGTGTCGATCAGTACCGCAATGGCTGAGATATCTGTATGACAGATGAACAGCGTTTCACGTTTATATAGTAGATATGTAAACGTTTATTT
>NW_013704354.1:0-514 GCF_000517525.1 Limulus polyphemus | reverse complement strand
TATACTGAAAAATACGGTATGTTTTTACCAGTTACAACATAGAACAACAACAAACGAAATCACTCATTTTTTACTGGAACTAATTACATTATTAATGGTATTTTTTAAATTTTTTGTACGTTATTAGGGGCCCTATAATCCCTACTAGTTCAGCAGTAAGTCTGAGGGATTATAACCCTAAAAATTTCGTTTCGATAGCCGCAGTGGGCAGAGCACTAATAACCCATTCTGTAGCTTTATGCTTATTAAGAAACGAACAGAGAACCTATAACCAATATTCATGGACTAACAAATAACTAGAACATAAACACTTTGAAAAAGTATACATAAAAGACTATAAGATGTGTGCATTAGTAATACTAAGGTTAAAAGAAAACAATTCCAGTGATTCGTCCTGAGTAGGCATTTCTAGCTTGATGTCTTCTAAGGGGGATGACATTTCTAGCTTGATGTCTTCTAAGGGGTGACATTTCTAGCTTGATGTCTTCTAAGGGGATGACATTTCTAGCTTGAT
>NW_013704353.1:0-514 GCF_000517525.1 Limulus polyphemus | reverse complement strand
ACACTGGTTTTCTTTGCTTTGTGTTTTAATAAAGGTTTTTCTACAATTAACAACACACGTGCCAAGTCTGTATATTTCTCACTGCTAAAAGCTCGGTCAAGTTTGCAAACTACGATTACATTCAAACTTTCTGTTCAAGCTTGCTGTTATTAAGAAGACCTATCTATTACGCAGAAATCAGTTCACCTGAGAATACCATAATGTCACACCTGGATCTCTGGCTAACAGGACCTATCCTCTATTACTAAACTCAAGAGCACCTCTGATTAACAAGGCCTGTCCTCTACCACTAAGATACCCAAGAGCACTTCTGGCTAACAGGGTCTGTCCTTTACCACTAAGCCCAGGAGCACCTCTGGCTAACAGAGCCTGTCCTCTACCACTAAGCCCAATAGCACCTCTTGCTAACAGGATCTGTTCTCTACCACTAAGCCCAAGAGCACCTCTTGCTAACAGAGCCTGTCCTTTACCACTAAGCCCAATAGCACCTCTTGCTAACAAAGCCTGTCCTCTA
>NW_013704352.1:0-514 GCF_000517525.1 Limulus polyphemus | reverse complement strand
GCTGCTGTAATATAAGAGTTACATAAAGGTGTTTAATCACGCTGCTGTAATATAAGAGTTACATAAAAGGTGTAGTCACGCTGCTGTAATATAAGAGTTACATAAGGTGTTTAATCACGCTGCTGTAATATAAGAGTTACATAAAGTGTTTAATCACGTTGCTGTAATGGAATAAAGAGTTACATAAGTTGTATAGTCATTTCGTTGTTATATAAGAGGTGCTTTTAAGGATTCGTGTTATCATAATTTGAAAACCTTTAGTGCTATAGTACACATTTTAAAGTTAGAACAACCAACTTAAATCTGTTTGTTTTATTAATCAAATTATCGACTAATCATAAAGTGACAATCGGTTATTTAACCTAAAAGTGATTTAGGGCTAAACCAAAATTTATTCCAACTTATATCAGAAAAAAAAAGTTTTTCTTACAGTTGGAAACTAATTTTGTTTAGAACTGGTGATGGAATGTAGAACCTTAGATTATTTAAGAGGTGGAATGTAGAACCTTACATT
>NW_013704351.1:0-514 GCF_000517525.1 Limulus polyphemus | reverse complement strand
TATAATGTACTTTAATTAATATTGTTATAATGTATCTTAATTAATATTGTTATAATGTACCTTAACTAACATTGTTATAATGTACCTTAATTAATATTGTTATAATGTACCTTAATTAATATTGTTATAATGTACCTTAATTAACATTGTTATAATGTACCTTAATTAATATTGTTATAATGTCCCTTAACTAACATTATTATAATGTACCTTAATTAACATTGTTATAATGTATCTTAACTAACATTGTTATAATGTACCTTAATTAATATTGTTATAATGTACCTTAATTAATATTGTTATAATGTACCTTAATTAATATTGTTATAATGTACCTTAATTAACATTGTTATAATGTCTTAATTGATATTGTTATAATGTACCTTAATTAATATTGTTATAATGTCCCTTAACTAACATTGTTGTAATGTCCCTTAACTAACATTGTTATAATGTACCTTAATTAACATTGTTATAATGTCCCTTAACTAACATTGTTATAATGTACCTTAAC
>NW_013704350.1:0-514 GCF_000517525.1 Limulus polyphemus | reverse complement strand
ATTTACACAATGATAATATGAAACAATGAAGAAATATTTACACTCTGATAATATGAAACAGTGAAGAAATATTCACACACTGATAATATGAAACAATAAAGAAATATTTACACTCTGATAATATGAAACAATGAAGAAATATTTACACACTGATAATATGAAACAATGAAGAAATATTCACACACTGATAATATGAAACAATAAAGAAATATTTACACACTGATAACATGAAACAATGAAGAAATATTTACACACTGATAATATGAAACAATAAATAAATATTTACCCACTGATAATATGAAACAATAAATAAATATTTACACTCTGATAATATGAAACAATGAATAAATATTTACACTCTGATAATATGAAACAATAAAGAAATATTTACACTCTGATAATATGAAACAATAAAGAAATATTTACACTCTGATAATATGAAACAATGAAGAAATATTTACACACTGATAATATGAAACAAGGAAGAAATATTTACACAATGTTAATATGAAAC
>NW_013704349.1:0-514 GCF_000517525.1 Limulus polyphemus | reverse complement strand
CCTAACATTCATTGAGCAATAGGCCTAAATTTACAAATAATGTTAAGCCATTTCTTAACCGCTAAACTATCTTTTTTTTGTTGTTGTTGTTGAAACACGTGCTCAATAATCACAACACTTAACTGTTAACAGTCTCAGTCTTACTACTTCAGCTTCATTGTATCTTGTAATAAACTCTAATTAATAATCCACCGTAACGCTTGTTAATCAATAATCCCTAACCTAAACTTATAATAAACTATTAACTTATGATCACAGCAAACTACCTACTTTGAGCACAACTAAACAAATTAACCTGTTAATGGATAGCCAGTTAAATATTCTATTCCAGTACCCTCACTTATAAAGATTAGAATGCATTATTTCATCAGTTGGATACATTTAAGTTTAATTATGTTTTTTGGCCATAAACACAATAATATTTGACAAGGTTAGTCCTAACTACTTGACAAGGTTAGTCCTAACTACTTGACAAGGTTAGTCTTAACTACTTGACAAGGTTAGTCCTAGCTAC
>NW_013704348.1:0-514 GCF_000517525.1 Limulus polyphemus | reverse complement strand
TTGAAGAACACTTACTGCTCTTTCTGCAGAATGTCATGACCATTTTATAAACGGATCTTTCATCAATGACCCTGTGCAAAAAAAGTCTCTTCAAAACAAAATAATATTTTTGGAGTTCCTTTGGTTTTTTAAATCCAGGGTTCGAACCCTAAACTTATTTAAAGTTTTATATGAGTAACTAATTTGGCGTGTTTTCTCTTACTCAAAGTTGAAGCCGAAACATAGCCAACTCTGCATGATTTTAGGGTTAAACAGATATTTATACACAGCCAAAGCGTTTTTGGGGATATCACCTGTACATTCCCCACGTAAACAACTCAATACTCCATTTCATGAAGTGGTTTCAGTACTAAACAAACAACAACAGTAGACGTATATTAACATAACTAACAATTTGTATCATTTTATTAGTTGAAACCTTGATTTGTAAACTCGATATTATCGTTTAACGTTAACACCAAACACAACAGTTTTAATTCCATCATTGTATCTAATGTAATATAGACAGGTTTTT
>NW_013704347.1:0-514 GCF_000517525.1 Limulus polyphemus | reverse complement strand
ACAAAAACACATGTAGCTATAACTCATTCTTACAAAAACACATGTATCTATAACTCATTCTTACAAAAACATATGTAGCTATAACTCATTCTTACAAAAACACATGTAGTCATAAAGCATTCTTACAAAAACACGTGTAGCTACAACTCATTCTTACAAAAACACATGTAACTATAACTCATTCTTACAAAAACACATGTAGTCATAACTCATTCTTACAAAAACACATGTAGCTATAACTCATTCTTACAAAAACACATGTAGCTATAACTCATTCTTACAAAAAGACATGTAGCTATAACTCATTCTTACAAAAACACATGTAGCTATAACTCATTCTTACAGAAACACATTTGGCTATAACTCATTCTTACAAAAACACATCTAGTCATAACGCATTGTTATAGAAACACGTGTAGTCATAACTAATTGTTAAAGAAACACGTGTAGTCATAACTAATTGTTAAAGAAACACATGTAGTCATAACTAATTGTTATAGAAACACGTGTAGTC
>NW_013704346.1:0-515 GCF_000517525.1 Limulus polyphemus | reverse complement strand
CGAAAAGGTTATGGTACTAAACTAAAAAAGTATCATTTGTCATTGTAGATCAGTGCGAACAATCTTTGGCTAGACTTGATAAATAAATATTGTTCTTGTAAGTCACTAAGGTTACTGTACAAGTAAAAATTATCATTCAGCACAGTTCTTGTACTAAACTAAGTAACAAAAACTTTTCTTTGTAGGTCCATGGCTAATATATTAAACTAAAGAAGTAGAAGCTACCACAGTGTTTCAACACGAGTATTGTACTAACCTAAACAAGTAACAGTTATCCTAGAAGGTCAGTACGGTTATTGTACTAACCTAAATAAGTAGCAGTTATCCTTGAAGGTCAGTACGGTTAGTGTACTAACCTAAACAAGTAACAGTTATCCTTCAAAGTCAGCACTGTTATTGTACTAACCCAAACAAGTAGCAGTTATCCTTAAAAGTCCAAGATACAAGTAGCAACACTGGAAAATATGTCCAGTTTTCAGAAATACGCTAAAGTTTTCAAACTTTAACCTTCAATG
>NW_013704345.1:0-515 GCF_000517525.1 Limulus polyphemus | reverse complement strand
CAGCTTCCATCCAGACAGATCAGTTTTATTACCTATTTGTTAACTTACTGACTAAACAGCTTCCATCCAGACAGATCAGTTTTATTACCTATTTGTTAACATGCTGACTAAACAGCTTCCATCCAGATAGATCAGTTTTATTACCTATTTGTTAACATACTGACTAAACAGCTTCCATCCAGACAGATCAGTTTTATTACCTATTTGTTAACATACTGACTGAACAGCTTCCATCCAGACAGATCAGTTTTATTTGGTATAGATTCATTCCAGTCACTCTCATCACACATAGTTTCATTTGCCATATGGGTAGTTTTTATTTTAGATTGCCCCTATAACCTTTGCTTGAAATCTCAATAAACTAGCTTTGATAAAAAAAAAAAGGACTAGAAAAAGGATAGGTGTGATGTTTTTGGCAGGGTAATGATAAAAACAGAGAATCATCCATCTACAGAAAGGATAGGTGTGATGTTTTTGGCAGGGTAATATGATAAAAACAGAGAATCATCCAGTCT
>NW_013704344.1:0-515 GCF_000517525.1 Limulus polyphemus | reverse complement strand
ATAAAATTTAACATATTTTAAATAAAACTTTATTATAAACAAAGTATGGCTTAAATGCTAATCAATTATTCATTAATGATTTTACTTGTGAGTGAGAAAAATTTCCAAGCTAACCCAGTTCTCTGAACATGGAGCAAATTTGTCTCCAAATTCTATTTACAGTGAAGAAATAGCTGCTTTGGAAAAGCTTGGGAAACTATTAGTAAATTGGTTCTAATGATATCCTAAAATCTTGAATAAACATTGCAAAAAGTTAGAGGGGGCTTTTGACTGTTTTGTTTATTTATCAACCATAAAGTTGAATTCTATGAAATTTATAGTGTAAAAAATAATAACTCAGACAGCAACTATTTTACAAGTTTAAATATTGTCAACAAACAGTGATTTATCAGGATAAAATTCTTAAAATATTGTAGTGATGTCCCACCAAACTTTTAATGATGAAGCCAAGGCTTTATGTTACAAAGTTTGATCCATTAAAGAAAAACAAGTTTCTTCTTTGACCCTGATAATGG
>NW_013704343.1:0-515 GCF_000517525.1 Limulus polyphemus | reverse complement strand
ACTGAGAATATATCATTGAAGTGGAGAGACTATGCCTCGTTGATTAGGTGCCTGTGTGCAAACAAATCTGCTTTTATTTGAACTAACAAATACGTCTTCCTTGCACAGAATTTTATCTTTTATCAATACGTTATTATCCACCTTACGGTTGCATTAGAAAGCTCGGGCATTTCCGTGAGAGTGCTAGTTGGTGATGGGTGATGTCTGCCTCTGAGAACAGACGGAGAGATGGAAAAGAGGGAACAGCTATTGGACACCGTCGACAGAGAAGCAATAGCGATCCACAAGCAATTGTTCAGGCTTTGGCTGAGCTGACACAGTCAAGTCAAAATGGTGAGGATTGTTAATCAAGATCTAATACATTTCTAAAATTTTTCAATCGTATAATCAATGTTGTCACTCGGCTGAGTCAGTGCAACTGCCACTATTGGCAGTAGCATCCTGTGCTTCAACTTCACTGTCTTCAGAGAAATCGGGTCTTTGTAGCCCTAGAGTTAGGCTTCACCGTCTTTAGC
>NW_013704342.1:0-515 GCF_000517525.1 Limulus polyphemus | reverse complement strand
ACTCATCTGGTAGGATCTTGTAACTCCTTCTGCACTGGCAGAACTGAATGGTTATAGCTATCTTTGTGGAACCCATTCAGCAGGTTACCTCTATGGCCAACAGCCCCAGCAGCTTGGAAATGGCAATTGGTAAAGACTCCCATACTCTACTGCAAGAAAGGGGAAAGAAGTGCATTGGAGAGCCCAGAGAGACTGCTACACCCAAGACAGTGCAATGGGTGATCATAAAACCCTATTGTGAAAAGCAGAACATACAGACTTATTCAGTCCAGGGCAGCAATCCCCTTCTGCTTTACCTATGCCGCCCATGGGTGGTATGGTCAAGGACGGGCATTTTTATGAAGCAAATATCTTGAAATAACTCATCTCTAGTGATCTTGTGAAACACCCCATTTCAAGGGTGAGTGTGCATAGCCATGGACAAAGTGCAAAAAATCAACATGGCATGCAGTGTGGATGTGTTTTTTGTTTGTTTAAGTATAAATATATCTGAAAATGGTTATAGCCATCTAAGA
>NW_013704341.1:0-515 GCF_000517525.1 Limulus polyphemus | reverse complement strand
ACCCCATTTCGTTAATAAAGTTCAATATATTTACAAAAGATGAACTAAATTAAAGGAAACAAAAGTTAATAAATATTATAAGTTTCTAATTCGACAAACTTCACGCAGGTATTTTGTATGGGTTACCTGAAGTACGTAATATCGATTATATCTAATATTGGTAAATATAATCAGGAACTGACAGATTTTCTTGTAAAATATCTTAAGACCTTAAGCAATAATGAAATTACTGTTTCGGACAGTTTTCAGCTCATGAAACAAATAAATTAAAACTTTGAAGATGTGTTTATTGCAGTTTTGATATTTAATCATCATTATTCACAAACATATCTCTGGATGAAAGTAATCTGATTTATAATCAGGAAAACTAAAGTACCTTCTTTAAAGATGTTTTAGAAAGTTATTGGATGTAGCTACGAAACAAATACACTTTGTGTTTAACTAAGAGGGATTATGATGACGGAGTTGTTATGGGATCCAGAGTAGCACCAATATTGGTTAATCTTCTTCTATTT
>NW_013704340.1:0-515 GCF_000517525.1 Limulus polyphemus | reverse complement strand
CCGAAGTTTTATAGCACACTGACTTTTGCGAACGAATAATAGACACTCTTTTTAGGCGCGTCGGTTATATTTATAACCGTGTGGAGGCGTTCTAGAAATCTCAGTTTTAAGTAACAATACTGAACTACATTTAAGCGTTTAAGTACATACATATATTTTTTATTCTTACTCTCGAGAATCTTCTATAACTTTGGAGAATAAGAGAGAGTTTCGCAATACATATCTAACACTATAAGCTATGGATGTTTTAGAATATAAACTTAATCTAAACAAAATTTGTTAATAAAATAAATATATAATAAAAAATTCGTTACAAGGGAGTATATATGTTTCATCATGAGACTATAATGGCTACTTTAGAAAACCAACCTCTGAAGGTTGTTGGCGATGGTAGGTGCGATTCTTCTGGATTTTCTGCCAAGTATTGTTGCATCAGGACTGACACGTATCTCAGTTCATGTCATCTGTTGCCATTGAGAACTTCAGTTCTTTTGCAAGTGAACCAGCCGTGGTGG
>NW_013704339.1:0-515 GCF_000517525.1 Limulus polyphemus | reverse complement strand
GTAATGTCAGATCAGTTACAAATCCCCGATATACAGAGGACCTGATATATTATCTTACCATATATATCATAAATAGTTACTTAAAAAAATGCAGAAAGGGTCTTTTTTTTTATAAACTCTGGTTTTATATTCTTTTAGGTGGACTACAGTGATGTAGCAAGAAATCTTACAAAATTGGAAACTGAAGGCAAGGCATCTTGGGAATATTTAAAAGCTATTGCCAAACATGATGGCTCAACGCCTATGAGAGACAAGTAATTTCGTTTTTCTTTTCAGATAGAGATAAATTATTATAATGTTTGATAAACTGTGAACAGTAAAAAATCACATGGCTGTGGCAACTTTGCTATGAAATAAATGATTGATTATAGTTTCAGGAAGAATAAGAGATTAAACTGAGCTTCAAAAAACATGGTTAATGAAACATACAACTAATTATATTATGATACTGTAATATAATAGGTATAAAATTCTGGTCTTAGCATACAGACTTGTGGACTGCTTGCCAAAAATGG
>NW_013704338.1:0-515 GCF_000517525.1 Limulus polyphemus | reverse complement strand
AAGAGTCCAGAAAGTAGAGGGGTTAAGGAGGTTTTAGGACAGTCAGATCTCACTGAACTAATTTATTTGGAAATCGTTATTAACATATAACCTGAATTCAAATTTTTCTAATTTCAGATTATGGGGATTTTGGAGGAATGGGCATGTAACTTTAAAAGAGATCATTCAAAATAAGTTATTAGATTTAGATTTTTATGAGTTTCATATTTGAGCTTCCTACTATGTATGCACATTTAACTGTAGCAGGTATTTAGGTTACTGAAAACCAGGGGTGTTCAAAAATTGAGAAATTTCCCTTCACCCCAATCATGGCATAAAAGATGTAGTAGGAAAACATCATAGGAAGGGGGAGGGGGTAGATTTATTGACTTTTCACACTCAGACAGTTGCTGCAAAGAAATCTAAAAAAATGCCAAAAAAAAAAACTACCTAAGCCTGAAGTGAAATTAGATTCTTCTTATGGAGCTCAGTAACCTTTTTCACTCAACGTAAACTCAAACTTTATGGTATACATC
>NW_013704337.1:0-515 GCF_000517525.1 Limulus polyphemus | reverse complement strand
ACCAATAGGAGTGCAACTCACCCTCATGATGCATGTGACTCCCTCTATTCAATTCTACTGAACTATTACTTTGAGTTTTGGTCGAAAATGGAAATACCAGTTTCCAGTGGGGAGGAAGTGTGACAGGAGGTAAGTATCTATCAGAAATACATTTTAAGTATAGGCAACTCCTAATTTCCGATACAGTACATTACCTCCTACCACATAAATAGCTAGAATCCCATATTGAATAGGTGGAGAGACTGGTGCATGCAAAAGAAAGAAGCATCCTTCAAAAGCATCCAAAGGACACCCTAAAAGAATAGATCCTCACAGTAGAGGATTATACGTGGGAGACTACACAACTTCTGTTCCAGGTATACTCTTCGCCCAGTATGGAAAGAGGGGTTGCAGACATAGGAGGAAATCGAGAGGAGCACATCCAAAAAGGAGAGAACAATGGTTGGATAGGGATCTGAACCACACAATATTGGAATCTCAATTCCATAGAGTACATTAATGTGGGTGAGAGTAAA
>NW_013704336.1:0-515 GCF_000517525.1 Limulus polyphemus | reverse complement strand
ATATATATATATATATATATATATATATATGCATTTCCTTTGTTTAAATTATCCTATCTGAGATTCTTAAATGTCGTTGTCAGTTTACAATTACTGGCCCTTTATTTTCAGGATATGTAAAATTAATTAATTAATACACTTTTTAAACCCCTATATGATTCCCTCTAATTGCAACAGCAAAAAATAAAACGCTACAATTCTAATTACAAGCACCAATCATTAACACACCTTAGCACTAAACTATTTCAGTGCTATCGACGTCTGTTTTTCACTTCTCTGTAGAGTCAATGTCTTCCAAGTATAACGACTGTAGCAAGATATACTCAAAAAGTATGAAACAAGGTCTAAGTGAAAAGCCATACATCGCATGAATTATTTTACACCGTTTTATATAGATCTTTCAAACAATGTATATAAAGAGTTTCCTCTCTCCATATTTCTCTTATGGCTATAATCTAATACAACATTTCAACCTCACAGAATCTATTTGAATTTAATTTGAAATTCTACGAAAA
>NW_013704335.1:0-515 GCF_000517525.1 Limulus polyphemus | reverse complement strand
ATAAGACATATCTTTCTTTTAGATCTATTTTGAATTTGACTTTGTTTCTGTTTATACATGTTTTATTGATATTTTTCCAATGCTAGATGTGTATGAAAATTGTGGTATAAAACTGAATGATACAAGCAAGAGTAAAACCAAAATAATATTTGCTGCTGCACCATAAGACAAAAAAATTCAAAATTTCAGTTTTTAACCAATCTTACCTGAAGAAAACGTTCCTTCTGGTATATCAACATCAAGATGATCATGAAGTCTTTCTTCACTCATTGACTTGGTTTCCAATTGTAATGTCTGACTGTTAATCACAAATTCTGAATAAATAAAACATACAGCAATCTTACTGTAATGGATGTAGTAGTAGTAGCAGCAGCATGTATGTCAGTATCTATGTATGTTACCAAAACTCCTGCACCATCTATAGAATGGCTCCACAAATAAAAATTCATAAAAAAATTCACACTTTGGGTATTCAAAAATCTGACATTCAGAAAAATACCTGTGGTATGTGCAAC
>NW_013704334.1:0-515 GCF_000517525.1 Limulus polyphemus | reverse complement strand
GGGTGATTGTTTATTGTTCACTCTGTTCAAGCAGATGGTTGATGAACGTTTTCTTTACTTGGGTGATTGTTTATTTATTCAAGCAGATGGTTGATGAACGTTTTCTTTACTTGGGTGATTGTTTATTCTATTCAAGCAGATGGTTGATGAACGTTTTCTTTACTTGGGTGATTGTTTATTCTATTCAAACAGGTGGTTGATGAACGTTGTTTTTACTTGGGTGATTGTTTATTCTATTCCAATTATATGTTCCTCGTAATGAGACATGGCTACTCTGTAAATCCAATAGAATTACTACGTTCCTCGTAATGAGACATAGGCTACTCTGTAAATCCAATAGAATTACTACGTTCCTCGTAATGAGACATGGGCTACTCTGTAAATCCAATAGAATTACTACGTTCCTCGTAATGAGACGTGGTTGATGAACGTTTTCTTTACTTGGGTGATTGTTTATTTATTCAAGCAGTTGGTTGGTGAACGTTTTCTTTACTTGGGTGATTGTTTATTCTATT
>NW_013704333.1:0-515 GCF_000517525.1 Limulus polyphemus | reverse complement strand
CAAGTCCGCGACATACCGCTGTACCACTAGGGGGCGCAACAAGACGGCATTTGATACCTGGTATTCTAAACATGTGTATGTCATACCATGAAATGTGTTTAAAAAGTTGTAAAATATAAAACAAAACTAATTTTAAAATCAGTATGAGTCTTAGTTAAAATATGTCGATAATAATATTGAGACTATCTATCTGGTCCCCTGGTGAGACAGCGGTAAGTCTACGGGTACGGACTTTAAACACATTTATTAATTAGCTTGCAGATCAAATATCAAATTGTTGGTCTTTATGAAGCAAAAGATTCACTGCTCACTACAGCAAGACGCAAGTATTAAGGTAAGACGTAAGGATTAAGGTAAGACACAAGGATTAAAGTAAGACACAAGGATTAAGGTAAGACGTAAGGATTAAGGTAAGACACAAGGATTAAGGTAAGACACAAGGATTAAGGTAAGACACAAGGATTAAGGTAAGACGTAAGGATTAAGGTAAGACGCAAGAATTAAGGTAAGACGCA
>NW_013704332.1:0-515 GCF_000517525.1 Limulus polyphemus | reverse complement strand
ATCTCGCCATAAAGCCCCTGGTAATTTATCTCACCAGAAAGAGATGACAGTCTATTTAATCAGAAACCGGTGGGTTAACTTGAAACATCACATTCATCTTCTGTTCACAAAGGTGTAGAAATTAACACTATATGTTTATCAGAAACAATAAGACATAAAGATAACACCCTCTTTGTTTTTGAAAATAGACTTAACGTTTAAGATTTAAGATATTAGTTAACTTATTAAAAATAGCTTGAACTTTAGGTTACAGGCTTTTGATAAAAGTGTAAAACCGAAACATCGGGAATCTTTATTTATCTATTAAGCACAAAACTGCACAGTAGGCTCTCTACTCTTTGCCCACCACAGCAATCGAATTTTAACGTTATAAACATCCAATTTGAGCGCTGAACCATCAAGAGGCACTTTTGAAAAATAAATAATTTTCATAAAAGAAATAATTTATGAAGTGTAAAAAAAAACAAAAAACACCGGTTTCAAAATACCGAAATGTTGAGTAGAAGGAACTAAAG
>NW_013704331.1:0-515 GCF_000517525.1 Limulus polyphemus | reverse complement strand
TGTATTTCTTTCAAGAATGAACAAGAATATTCAGCTGTTACTGTATTTCTTTCAATAATGATAAAGAACTTGATAAGAATATTCAGCTGTTACTGTATTTCTTTCAAGAATGAACAAGAATATTCAGCTGTTACTGTATTTCTTTCAATAATGATAAAGAATTGATAAGAATATTCAGCTGTTACTGTATTTCTTTCAAGAATGATAAAGAATGAACAAGAATATTCAGCTGTTACTGTATTTCTTTCAAGAATGATAAAGAATTGACAAGAATGTTCAGCTGAAGTGTTATTGTTCTTCTAACATGCAGGGTGAGACTTGTCGTCCCAACAGACTTTCGCTGCGTCAGACAGCAATGATATTTCAATTTGTGAATTAACAGTAATTTTATTTCGCAGAAACGGCTGATCCATATTTACATATATTAACATACTACAACATTTCTTTCTCAACAGGCTGCAAATCCAGATGAACTGAATTTTGTGGAGCAGGAAGAACTTTGGATAGTTGGAGAA
>NW_013704330.1:0-515 GCF_000517525.1 Limulus polyphemus | reverse complement strand
TTATTGTCGTAAAATGTTATGATAGAGATGAAGTTATGTGGTTGTAAATTTAAAAAATAAAACTTAAAGTTCTTTGAGTTTGGGAATTGAGCTAAAATTGTATTTAATTCGAACAGATCGAAATGCTAGGCTTCACTATCTTTCTTTTATACTCATCGTGGTTCAAATTCGTTGCGAGAAAACAACTTGAAGGGAGAAAAAAAAACCATTTAAACTTGAAAGAGTAAAAATGTTATTACGGTGTCAGACACTTTCTGCCTCTAAGAATGTTCGCTCTTTATATTTAGTGCACATTGAAATTACAAACTTATTTGTTTGCATTAATGAATATGTACCTAGTTGGTCAGCGATATCTGTACGGCATACTATCCTGAAATCCGGGGTACGATAGAGCTCATGCAACAAACAAAACAAATCAACTGACTTTTTGATTATGGTAAAATACAAGTAGTAGAACATATGACCCTAAGCCCTTGACCAGAGAGAGAGAGAGAGATCTTTCTTTTGAAAACAAA
>NW_013704329.1:0-515 GCF_000517525.1 Limulus polyphemus | reverse complement strand
GTGAAATTTAATAACGGTATATTTTAGTCTGTCTTCCACTATATTTTGTCGACTGTTATAACGGTCTTTTATTCCTCCTTCCACTAGATTTTGTTAACATTGATAGGGTCCTTTAGTCCGTTTTCCACTAAATTTTGTTGACTTTGAAAACGGGTTTTTAAATTTTCTTCTACTAGATTTTGTCGACATTCATATCAGTATTTTTACGCCTTCATAGACTAGATGTTTTCGACTTTGATATCGGTCATTTAAGCCTTTTTATACTACTTTTTAATAAATTTTATAATGGTCTTTTAATCCTTCTTAAATTAGATTTTGTTGATATTGATAACTGTCTTTTTTTTCTCTTTCTTCAACTATATTTTGTTTACTGTTATAATAGTCTTTTATTCCTCCTTCCACTAGATTTTATTGACATTGATAAGGGGTTTTAGTCCGTTTTCCACGAGATTTTGTTGACTTTGATAACGGGTATTTAGTTTTCCTTCTACTAGATTTTGTCGACTTTCATAACT
>NW_013704328.1:0-515 GCF_000517525.1 Limulus polyphemus | reverse complement strand
AAAGGGTTGTTTATATCTAAGTGATTTAGTGATATAATGAAGTGAGTAAATGTAAAGGTTGTTTATATCTAAGTGATTTAGTGATATAATGAAGTGAGTAAATGTAAGGGAATATCTAAGTGATTTAGTAGTATATTGAAGTGAGTAAATGTAAAGGTTGTTTAGATCTAAGTGATTTAGTGATATATTGAAGTTAGTAAATGTAAGGGTTGTTTATATCCAAGTGATTTAGTGATATATTGAAGTTAGTAAATGTAAGGGTTGTTTATATCTAAGTGATTTAGTAGTATATTGAAGTGAGTAAAGTAAGGGTTGTTTATATCGAAGTGATTTAGTGATATATTGAAGTGAGTAAATGTAAAGGTTGTTTATATCTAAGTGATTTAGTAGTATATTGAAGTGAGTAGATGTAAGGGTTGTTTAGATCTAAGTGATTTAGTAGTATATTGAAGTGAGTGAATGTAAAGGTTGTTTAGATCTAAGTGATTTAGTAGTATATTGAAGTGAGTAAAGTT
>NW_013704327.1:0-515 GCF_000517525.1 Limulus polyphemus | reverse complement strand
GAGATGCAGGTGTTCCACACCCTGGCAAGAGATGCAGGTGTTCCACATCCTGACAGAAGATGCAGGTGTTCCACATCCTGGCAAGGGATGCAGGTGTTCCACACTCTGGCAAGTGATGCAGGTGTTCCACATCCTGGCAAGGGATGCAGGTGTTCCACACCCTGACAGGAGATGCAGCTGTTCCACATCCTGGCAAGAGATGCATCCCATATCATCTGACTCTGCAGCTGCTTCACAGTTGCTTTCAAACACGTTAGATGAAACTCTTCTCCCCATCAACGTTACACAAAGTGTTTCCCATCAGATCCCTGCAGGTTGAACTTTGATTAGATGAAACTCTTCTCCCCATCAACGTCACACAAAGTGTTTTCCATCAGATCCCTGCAGGTTGAACTTTGATTAGATAAAACTCTTCTCCCCATCAACGTTACACAAAGTGTTTCCCATCAGATCCCTGCAGGTTGAACTTTGATTAGATGAAACTCTTCTCCCCATCAACGTCACACAAAGTGTTT
>NW_013704326.1:0-515 GCF_000517525.1 Limulus polyphemus | reverse complement strand
AAATAATAATACTGCCTAGAGTAAAAGCTACACCTAAAAAATAGTTTTGTAAAATAATTCACTATAGAGTGTTTGATGTTTGACCATGTCTATTCAAACCGAAACCTTAAGCCTAATTAATCAGTATGACAAACCCATAGTACATATATTTTTCATATTATTTACTAACATAGAGGTCTCAAGAACTTGATTTCTTTGTGTATATAATTACTTTGTTGTTTTGAAAGGAAAACAGAGACACCATAGGCCCTTTCTACTACTTTGAACCATAGCATACGAGCCATTCCTTCCCATATAAAGGTACCCATGCTACACACTATTTCAAATGTCACTTTTGTTTTGCATTGGCTTCCAGTATTTTGCTACCAACTTCCTCATTCAGTTAAGTCCTCATTTACTGTAATAACTGCCAAACATAAGTCAAATTAGCTATCCATTTAAATTTAACCTTTGCAGATGGTCTACCCAAGTTCCTATACCAAATTCTATTGAAAGTGGTTCAATTAGCCCTTCAT
>NW_013704325.1:0-515 GCF_000517525.1 Limulus polyphemus | reverse complement strand
AACAGTTTCACATCTGATGAAGCATTACATCATTCGTTAAGTTGTATTTCTTTTTATTAATTACATTTATTTGTTTGATTAAGATGCACATAGTCATTTATTCACCAATAATAAATTATAATACTTTTGTTTATGTATTTGCTTTGCTCTTCCAAGCAGCATTTATGAGCCGTCAAATGGATGAAACTAGATTGTTTTAGCAAGTGTGGGCTTCGACATCATCTTCTCTTCAATATAATTCACGTTTTGGCGAAGTAAAATAAACAACAAATAAATAAATAACAGAAGGGCGCTAATTACTTAAATGATTCAGAACTCGGGCCTAAAGGCGCAGAAATTTTCGGTGTTTCAGTATTATATCGATCGTGGTTTTCTGTTCTGATTTTTCCATGACACCAGCTGGGGATTAGGGACACTGTCAACTAAAAACGGGTATGTACCTTGTAGTGTCTCCTACACCGCCTCTGAAGAGGTGTGTACCTTGTAGTGTCTCCTACACCGCCTCTCAAGAGGTG
>NW_013704324.1:0-515 GCF_000517525.1 Limulus polyphemus | reverse complement strand
AACTTTCACACATTACTCACATAAGAAAATGAAGATTTCCAGTATGTTAACTTTCACACATTACTCACACTAGAAAAGGAAGATTTCCAATATGCTAACTTTCACACATTACTAATACTAGAAAAGGAAGATTTCCAATATTTTAACTTTCACACATTACTCACACTAGAAAAGGAAGATTTCCAGTATGTTAACTTTCACACATTACTCACACTAGAAAAGGAAGATTTCCAGTATGCTAACTTTCACACATTACTCACACTAGAAAAGGAAGATTTTCAGTATGTTAACTTTCACACATTACTCACACTAGAAAAGGAAGATTTCCAATATGCTAACTTTCACACATTACTAATACTAGAAAAGGAAGATTTCCAATATTTTAACTTTCACACATTACTCACACTAGAAAATGAAGATTTCCAGTATGTTAACTTTCACACATTACTCATGCTAGAAAATGAAGATTTTCAGTATGTTAACTTTCACACATTACTCACACTAGAAAAGAAATA
>NW_013704323.1:0-515 GCF_000517525.1 Limulus polyphemus | reverse complement strand
GTTTCTTAAAGATTGTGTTCTCTATTTTCTTGGTTGATCATCATTTAGATATTTATTTCAACTAGTTTGAAAATATTTCAAAACTTGCATTATTAATGTATTTGCATGTGTGAGAGTACAAAAAGCTGAATGTATCATTTAAGTTGCCTGACTTGGGGGAGAAGGGGGGAAGATAGAATCCATGGTAAATCTTGGTCAGAAGTCCTCAGTTAAAATAACCTAAACATAAATCATGGTCAGCAGTCCTCAGTTAAAATAACCTAAACATAAATCATGGTCAGAAGTCCTCAGTTAAAATAACCTAATCATAAATCATGGTCAGCAGTCCTCAGTTAAAATAACCTAAACATAAATCATGGTCAGCAGTCCTCAATTAAAATATCCTAAAGATAAATCATGGTCACAGTCCTCAGTTAAAATAACCTACAGATAAATCATAGTCAGCAGTCCTCAGTTAAAATAACCTACAAATAAATCATGGTCAGCAGTCCTCAGTTAAAATAACCTACAAATAA
>NW_013704322.1:0-515 GCF_000517525.1 Limulus polyphemus | reverse complement strand
CTCTTTACTTTAGGTAGTTTGTCCTGTAATCGGACCAGGTTAAACACGTAACATCCCAGTGTTTTCTCTTTACTTTAGGTAGTTTGTCCGGTAATTGGACCAGGTTAAACACGTAACATCCTCGTGTTTTCTCTTTACTTTAGGTAGTTTGTCCGGTAATGGACCAGGTTAAACACGTAACATCCCAGTGTTTTCTCTTTACTTTAGGTAGTTTGTCCGGTAATTGGACCAGGTTAAACACGTAACATCCCAGTGTTTTCTCTTTACTTTAGGTAGTTTGTCCGGTAATTGGACCAGGTTAAACACGTAACATCCTCGTGTTTTCTCTTTACTTTAGGTAGTTTGTCCGGTAACTGGACCAGGTTAAACACGTAACATCCTCGTGTTTTCTCTTTACTTTAGGTAGTTTGTCCGGTAATCGGACCAGGTTAAACACGTAACATCCTCGTGTTTTCTCTTTACTTTAGGTAGTTTGTCCGGTAATTGGACCATGTTAAACACGTAACATCCTCGTG
>NW_013704321.1:0-515 GCF_000517525.1 Limulus polyphemus | reverse complement strand
TTACGGACTCTGGGAAGGGACAAGTATTAAAACTTACCTTATATATACCATATTATAGAGTCTGGGAAGGGACAAGTATTAAAACTTACCTTATATATATACTGTATTACGGAGTCTAGGAAGGGACAAGTATTAAAACTTACTTTATATACACCATATTACGGAGTCTCAAAAGGGACAAGTATTAAAACTTACCTTATATATACCGTATTACGGAGTCTGGGAAGGGACAAGTATTAAAACTTACTTTATATATACCGTATTACGGAGTCCGGGAAGGGACAAGTATTAAACTTACTTTATATACACCATATTACGGAGTCTGGGAAGGGACAAGTATTAAACTTACTTTATATACACCATATTACGGAGTCTCAAAAGGGACAAGTATTAAAACTTACCTTATATATACCGTATTACGGAGTCAGGGAAGGGACTAGTATTAAAACTTACTTTATATACACAGTATTACGGAGTCTGGGAAGGGACAAGTATTAAACTTACTTTATATATAT
>NW_013704320.1:0-515 GCF_000517525.1 Limulus polyphemus | reverse complement strand
CAATTTATTTACAACACAAAACCAGTTCAGCACATTCTGCTAAAAGGTTATTCAGCTGAAATAAACGAAAATACTCCTTGCTTTACTTATGAATAATATATAACTCAAGCACAGCACAATACAAGTCCAATCCTGCTGTTAAAAATATCTGATTGAAAGGAACAGAACTATTCTTGTTTTACTTAATAATAATATACAACTTAAGCACAACACAAAACAAGTCCAGTCCTGCTGCAAAAAATATCTAATTGAAAGGAACAGAACTATTCATTGCTTTACTTAATATATAACTTAAGCACAACACAAAACAAGTCCAATCTTGCTTCTAAAAATATCTGATTGAAAGGAACAGAACTATTCCTTGTTTTACTTAATAATAATATATAACTTAAGCACAACACAAAACAAGTCCAGTCCTGCTGCTAAAAATATCTGATTGAAAGGAACAGAATTATTCCTTGTTTTACTTAATAATAATATACAACTTAAGCACAACACAAAACAAGTCCAGTCCT
>NW_013704319.1:0-515 GCF_000517525.1 Limulus polyphemus | reverse complement strand
TAACTATCTTTGTTTAATTTATGAGATATACTAAACACAGCTTCTATTTGTACCTGAGCGCCATTTTCTATATTCCACATCCTTTGATGTCCATCACAACACTTTACATACCAAAGTGACCATAGGAATGACACCTGAGATGGATCAGCTGACAGGTTTGCTTGCATTATAGCTTGTATAAACTCCTTGCCATATCTAACAATAGTAAAACAAATTAATAATTCAAATGGTTCTCATCATGTCATCTGACAAAATTGAAAAATATTAATAAGTAACAATGCTTCTATACCCTTTGGCATACCTGACAAACACTGATCTTCAAGACTAGACAAAACCAACACTGCTTCTCAAGCTTGGACAAAACAAACACCGATCTTCAAGCTTGTACAAAAGCAACACTACTCCTCGAACTTGGACAAAACAAACACTGCTCCTCAAGCTTGGACAAAACAAACACCGCTCCTCAAGCTTGGACAAAACAAACACCGATCTTCAAGCTTGTACAAAAGCAACAC
>NW_013704318.1:0-515 GCF_000517525.1 Limulus polyphemus | reverse complement strand
GTCCACTCTTTAAAAGTGGTAATATTATAAACTGGCGGCTACCTGTCCACTCTTCAAAAGTGGTAATACTATAAACTGATGGCTACCTGTTTACTCTTTAAAAGTGGTAATATTATAAACTGACGGCTACCTGTCCACTCTTAAAAGTGGTAATATTATAAACTGACGGCTACCTGTCCACTCTTCAAAAGTGGTAATACTATAAACTGACGGCTACCTGTCCACTCTTAAAAAGTGGTAATACTATAAACTGACGGCTACCTGTCCACTCTTTAAAAGTGGTAATACTATAAACTGATGGCTACCTGTCCACTCTTCAAAAGTGGTAATACTATAAACTGACGGCTACCTGTCCACTCTTCAAAAGTGGTAATACTATAAACTGACTGCTATCTGTCCACTCTTCAAAAGTGGTAATACTATAAACTGATGACTACCTGTCCACTCTTCAAAAGTGGTAATACTATAAACTGACGGCTACCTGTCCACTCTTTAAAAGTGGTACTACTATAAAC
>NW_013704317.1:0-515 GCF_000517525.1 Limulus polyphemus | reverse complement strand
GGCTTGTACATCGATCTGTAGGGATTCATGTATGTAGCTATTCATGTAGTGTTGACTTGTACATCGTAGAATAGTGAGATCTGAGATGAAAGGTTTTGTCAAAAAAGCTTCCACCTAGCCAAAAAGAAAAAAAATTCTGATATCTGAGGACATTATTAAAATTGAAAGATGAAACTTATTGTAGAAATACCTTTCTTTAACAGATTATACCCGCATATTTATATTAAAGTGGTTTACGGTAACACATGTAAGGTGATTGGAAAAGGTTAAAAATTGCCAAACAAAATGCATCTTAAAAAGAAATCAGCTTCTCGCTGTTAGATCAACATACAAAATGGTGCGAGAAATATTAAGAACAACAAAAGATAGAGTATTAGAGGTCATGCGCAAAATTAAACGAGCTATGACAGTTTTAGTGATCATCAGAGGAAAGCGTAATGTAATTACAAACACAATGGCCGAGAGAGAGAGAGAGAGAGGAGACGAAAAACGGTACTTACGAAACTGTGCTTCAT
>NW_013704316.1:0-515 GCF_000517525.1 Limulus polyphemus | reverse complement strand
CTTTCTTACAATTCTGGTTTGATATTTCTCCTGAGCAGTGCTTTCCATTTATTTTCTCTGCTTTATCCACACTTACCATCACTACTGATATTCATCTGTAAATAAGTAAATTACCTGTTCCAACACTTTACTTTTTTTATATCCTGGGAGCATCCTTACATTACCATCATAGTTTGTACCAGCCTTATTGTATTTTTAATTTCTACCATTTGGTTCCTTAGGGTTTATCCAAGAAGAGTTTATTAGTAGTTCCACTATGTAGTGTTTACTATGTCGTTTCATCAGGCCAAATGGAGATGTTGGAACACTGTTTATATAAGCTATTTGTTAGGATAACAATTGTTATAGTGTGTGAACACTGTTTATATAAGCTATTTGTTAGGATAACAATTGTTATAGTGTGTGAACACTGTTTATATAAGATATTTGTTAGGATAATTGTTATAGTGTGTGAACAATGTTGGAACACTGTTTATATAAGATATTTGTTAGGATAATTGTTATAGTGTGTGAAC
>NW_013704315.1:0-515 GCF_000517525.1 Limulus polyphemus | reverse complement strand
TCAATAACTGAGTTAGATTAATTTTAATTTGTAAAGGTTATTTCAGCAGAGACGATAATAACGGGCATGGGCAAGAGTATCTTTTAAAGATACGCATACATTTGGATACCGCTCTTGATTTTTTTTTTCTGCACATAAATTCCAAAATTTCAACAGAAGACAATAAGTTTGGAACAAAAGAAAAATCTACATGATCTCACAGTTTTTCGTCTTGAAGCACGAACTGAAAAAAAAACTCAGTTTATGACTTATGGGCGAATCTACTGTGCTCCTAATCTTTGGGGCATTAGCTGTTTCAAATATTTGTTTGAATGTTTGTTTGTTCTTGTCGATGAAATAGCAATATTCTCAAGGACAAGGTTCAAGTTGAGGCAACCACTTGGAATGTAAAATGTTTTAGGAATTTGTCGCAATATCCATGATTGTACTTCTTGATACTGTCCTTCATGTTGACTCTGTTATCTTAGCCCTGACCTCTACAGTTCTTAGGGTTTAATTCAGTATGTAAAGCTCCT
>NW_013704314.1:0-515 GCF_000517525.1 Limulus polyphemus | reverse complement strand
TCCATCTGTATTAAAAGACCTACCAGTCACTATCCATCCAGAATAAAAGACCTACCAGTTACCATCCATCTGTATTAAAAGACCTACTAGCCACTATCCATCTGTATTAAAAGACCTACCAGTCACTATCCATCCAGAATAAAAGACCTACCAGTTACTATCCATCTATATTAAAAGACCTACCAGCCACTATCCATCTGTATAAAACGACTTACCAGTCACTATCCATCCAGATAAAAGACTTACCAGTTACCATCCATCTATTATAAAACTCCTACCAGTCAATATCCATCTATAATAAAACACCTACCTGTCACTATCCTTCTATAATAAAATATCTACCAGTCACTACCATGTATAATAAAACACATACCATTCACTATTCATCTATATTAAAGACCTACCAATAACCATCCATCTCTATTAAAAGACCTACCAGCCACTATCCATCTGTATTAAAAGTCCTACTAGCCACTATCCATCTGTATTAAAAGACCTACCAGTCATATCCATCT
>NW_013704313.1:0-515 GCF_000517525.1 Limulus polyphemus | reverse complement strand
AATGTATATGTATTTATTGTATTATGTAATGGGTGCACAGAATGTATATGTATTTATTGTACAATGTAATGGGTGCACCGAATGTATATGTATTTATTGTACTATGTAATGGGTGCACATAATGTATTTGTATTTATAGTATTATGTAATGGGTGCACATAATATATATGTATTTATAGTATTATGTAATGGGTGCACATAATGTATTTGTATTTATAGTATTATGTAATGGGTGCACAGAATATATATGTATTTATAGTATTATGTAATGGGTGCACAGAATGTATATGTATTTATAGTACTATGTAATGGGTGCACAGAATATATATGTATTTATAGTATTATATAATGGGTGCACAGAATATATATATGTATTTATTGTACTATGTAATAGGTGCACATAATGTATATGTATTTATTGTACTATGTAATGGGTGCACAGAATGTATATGTATTTATTTTACTATGTAATAGGTGCACAGAATATATATGTATTTATAGTACTATGTAATGGG
>NW_013704312.1:0-515 GCF_000517525.1 Limulus polyphemus | reverse complement strand
AAGTTATTCGTTATGTTTTATTGCAGTACATTTTCAATCGATCTTCGTGTGTTTGTAATACTTTTTACATGCTAATTTTTATTCTTCAAAATATTCTATATTAATAGTTTTCAGAGTCATCAAAAATATTCCACACCGAGCTTCAAGAGCTTATACAGAATGGAGTTTCTTCAAGTTCTTATCTGTTCTGTGGTTTCTGAATCATTTAAGAGGTGGCTAGTATTATCTATTGATCTCCGTGTTGTTTTTGGCTTTCTCTCTTTTCTCGTTAATGCTGTTTTTAATGTTATTCTTTTTGCATCGTTTCCATGTTTAATCTACATTAGAATGCTTTTTTATTGTTTAGATTGTTTCTATAATTACTATTGGTTAGATGGGATAAACGGTAATTAACCGTAAATGGTATAAACGGTAATTAACTCTAGAGAACAAACAAAATGGGATTTAGAATTGCAAATTTAATATTACTGGTGACATACACGAAGAACACGTGAGTTTATAAATGTAACTGACAA
>NW_013704311.1:0-515 GCF_000517525.1 Limulus polyphemus | reverse complement strand
GTTTCACTGCTACCGACCAATGTAGTACACTCCTAAATAACAGATTTTACAGAAGTTAAGCCTTATAGCTAAGTTTTTTACTGAAAATCTAGTTATTTTCGGAAACTGTTTGTCAGGGAATAAAGAAATGTAGGAAATGATATTACTCCACCTATTGGGCTATTATCTGATGACATCATGACTCTTAAGGACGAACAGTATCCAATGAAAGGACTATTATCTAATAACGTCACGATTCTTAAGGTCGGACAGTATCCAATGAGAGGACTATTATCTAATGACATCACAACTCTTAAGGACGAACAGTATCCAATGAGAGGACTATTATCTGATGACATCACGATTCTTAAGGTCGAACAGTATCCAATGAGAGGGCTATTATTTGATGACATTACGACTCTTAAGGTCGAACAGTATCCAATAAGAGGACTATTATCTGATGACATCACGATTCTTAAGGACGAACAGTATCCAATAAGAGGACTATTATCTGATGACATCACGATTCTTAAGGA
>NW_013704310.1:0-515 GCF_000517525.1 Limulus polyphemus | reverse complement strand
TACCTTTTTACTCATAAGTTCTTACAATTAGAGAGAAAATTCATGTATTGGTATATTGGGTTATAAACAATTCAAAAGTGTTAAATGACAATCACATATGTATGTTACCAGAAAGTGTATTGACAAGTGGTTAAAGAATGTATGTATGCTACTAGAAACCATATTTACAAGTGGTTAAAAAATATCTGTATGTATGTTACCAGAAATCATATTGACAAGTGGTTAAAGAATATCTGTAGGTATGTTATCAGAAGCCATATTGACGAGTTGTTAAAAAATATCTGTATGTATGTTACCAGAAACCAAATGTACAGTGGTTAAAGAATATGTGTATGTATGCTACCAGAAACCATATTTACAAGTGGTTAAAGAATATGTGTATGTTTGCTACCAGAAACCATATTGACAAGTGGTTAAAGAATATGTGTAAGTATGCTACCAGAAACCATATTTACAAGTGGATAAAGAATATGTGTATGTATGCTACCAGAAACCATATTTACAAGTGGATAAAG
>NW_013704309.1:0-515 GCF_000517525.1 Limulus polyphemus | reverse complement strand
GTTTGTTGTCTTATTTTTATCACGCTTCTTCCATTCGTGGTATCCTTTTGCCTGGTGGAGTTTCTGTTACGTGTGTTAGCCATGCTGATGATGTCAACCTCTTCACATCTGACCTGTCTTCCCATGGTGCTGCTCTTGCTGTGGTGGAGACGTACTCTCTGGCTAGCGGAGCTCAATTAAATCTTCCCAAGTCTAAGGCATCTTCCTCAGATACCCCTTTAGGCTTGACATGGACGACCTCTGCTTTAAAATGCTTTGGGATTTGGTTCCTTTCCTCTCCTGATGTTCTTTGGGTGATGTCATTTGTCGTGTCCATTCTGTTATTAATTATTTTTGTTCCAGCCCTGCTAAAATCTTTCTTCGTGCACAAGTTATTCATCAATGGCACTTGCCTCTTCTGTGGTGTGTCGGTGCTGCGTTTCCCTTGGAGGAAAGTTGTGCATGGATTGTTGATCGTCTTGTCTTTTCCTTTTTGTGGAGTGGTAGGACTGACCTAGTCTCTCGGCTCCCTCTTT
>NW_013704308.1:0-515 GCF_000517525.1 Limulus polyphemus | reverse complement strand
TGCCTACTGTTCGCTTGACACAATTATCTATCACTTCAATCTATCTGCATATCTCTCTATCTATGCAATTCTGTCTTTTCGCTGGTTTTATTTTCCGGGCTTATATACTAAAAAAGAGGGCGCCTCAAACAAACTAGAGCTGCTAGGAAAATTCATGATCCTTCCCGAAAATCCAGTGCTCATCGCATGCTCCCAGCGTCGCATGACTTCCGCTGTCATAATATTATTTTTCTTTAGTTTATGTGTGTGTGTGTTGCACGATTATTTTAGGTTTAATTATTATATTAGGTTTTAATTGAACTATTCTCATAGAACAAAATATGGAAAGCTCTTTTTGATGTGACGAATCATTCTGTTTGATAGCACACAACATCCACCAGTAACAATCCTGGACTTTTCATTAATGTGTAAAGTAGTATTATATGTACATGATAACGTGTAGTGTGGTTGTTTGTGTTACCAGATAATTAAATGCTTAAATTTATATAGGAAGTATTATACTGTTGCGTCATCGA
>NW_013704307.1:0-515 GCF_000517525.1 Limulus polyphemus | reverse complement strand
GGAGCTTATACAGACTAGACTTTTATTTACTGACTAATTGTCAAAAGGAGCTTATACAGACTAGACTTTTATTTACTGACTAATTGTCAAAAGGAGCTTATACAGACTAGACTTTTATTTACTGACTACTTGTCAAAAGGAGCTTATACAGACTAGACTTGAATCATTGAATGCATGTCAAACAACTAATAAGTTTATCATGTACACTTTTACCAGTCAAGTAACATTTGTTAACTAATAAGTTTATCATGTACTCTCTTACCTGTCAAGTAACATTTGTTAACTAATAGGTTTATCATGTACTCTCTTACCAGTCAAGTAACATTTGTTAATTATCAAGTTTATCATGTACTCTCTTACCTGTCAAGTAACATTTGTTAACTAATAAGTTTATCATGTACTATTTTACCAGTCAAGTAACATTTGTTAACTAATAAGTTTATCATGTACACTCTTACCAGTCAAGTAACATTTGTTAATTATCAAGTTTATCATGTACTCTCTTACCAGTCAAG
>NW_013704306.1:0-515 GCF_000517525.1 Limulus polyphemus | reverse complement strand
CCTTCGATGTATAGGACGCAAGCAGATTTTGACATCAAGTTTTGGGGTAAAAAAAGTGCGTCTTATACACCGAAAAATACAGTATTTTAATGCACGTCTCCTGGCTCTGGACCTTTTGATCAACATCTCAATTCTCTAAGCACTAGGCTACACCTAAACCAGGTTTAATGGCCAAGATGTAGCTTTTTTCATATATGTTTAGTAATCAAAGAACGTGTTTTACTTCCGTGAAAAAAGAAAAACAAACATATGACATACTATTTTTATTATTATTAATGTACTTGTGTGAGGACGCCACCAGTTATAATCTGTACAGGAAATAACATTATCCGCGCTTTTATCTGGTTGATTTTATATGAGTGAGTTATTTTTTGTATCAGTTGAAAACATATTTTCACACAATAACAATTTTAGAAATCAGGAATGTATATGAAATTGGGGGGGGGGGGCTTTAAAAGTATCAGTGTTTTCGATGACAAGGAACCCACTTTGAGACTAATAATGGCTGGAGACGG
>NW_013704305.1:0-515 GCF_000517525.1 Limulus polyphemus | reverse complement strand
GTAAGACTAGAGGGAAGGCAGCCTAGTCATCACCAGCTCTTGTTTTTAAATCGTATTAAAATATAACAACAATGTGATTCCGTGCAAAATTACACAAACACTACTTGCATTTTTAAACTCACAGACTACAGGAATTTCGGACGTACCACGAACTTTTTAGCTTTTCTTGTCTGACCGAATTATGAGGGCACACTAATCGCTAGGCCACTCCTGGTCCATGTAATTCTGGTATATTATGTTTCTTCAACAGCATTAACTATATGTTTCATTATGCAATAGATATTTGTGTTTTTAAATTAAAAGAATCGATACTGGAGAATAACTGGAGTAAAAATAGTTTTGAAGAAAGTGCATGGCACAGTGGACAAACAAGTTTATGTACAGCGCATGGCGCAGTGGACAAACAAGTTTATGTATAGCGCATGGCACAGTGGACAAACAAGTTAATGTATAGCGCATGGTACAGTGGACAAACAAGTTTATGTCAGCGCATGGCACAGTGGACAAACAAGTTT
>NW_013704304.1:0-515 GCF_000517525.1 Limulus polyphemus | reverse complement strand
ACTGTTGTGAGATACCTAGACCCTAGACTCACACACACACTGTTGTGAGATACCTAGACCCTTCCAATTACAAATTAATCTAAAAAGTGCTCATCTGCCGTATGTAAACCTGCTACAAGATACGCGGTTAATTTTGTATCTTTTTTTTTCAGACTTATCAGGTCTTGCATTGTCTAAATGCAAACAACAACAACAAAAAACAGCTTGTATGAACGGTACAAGGACACAAACTTGGGCGGCAGTGAAGCCGTTTAATTGCAGTCTTTCATGTGGTGAAACACATCTGGGATAAATTACTCGTATAAGTGCATACAAGTCCGTTGCCTCAGCTATGCAGTTGTCTGTTTGCGTTCGCTTCTAACTGGTGACGTAATTTTTTCCCCCATTTCTGTGAAGTTAGTATTGGAGGGAGGGACCCGTGGGACACACAGTGATATCGTCAACAGAAGAGTTAGGTTCAGGGACTTGCCCCCTAATCCCCAAAAAGGAGAAAAGTTTGTTTGATTTTGGGACAA
>NW_013704303.1:0-515 GCF_000517525.1 Limulus polyphemus | reverse complement strand
TAATGATTTATAAACAGTAGTACGTGTTTTATATAAATTTTACATTATTATAGCTACAATAAAATGTACGTTTCTTGAATTAGAAATAAAATGATTATAAACGAAAATTATTTTAAACCATATATATTCATGATAATGTGTGTATAAATAATAGTAATTGTAAATGCTCTTAATAGGGTAGTATTTAGGCTTACAAATTAGTAGAATCTAAGCTACAAACAGGAAGCTAAGGATTTGGAACCATGATTTATGTTCATTAAATCTATTAATTGAAATAAATATTAAGTGAGTAGTTGATAAAAATTCTTTCTTTCTCATTGATACATTTATTAACTTAGTAGGGAATTTTGATTTGGTGGGGGTTTATCTAACTACACTATAACTAATTGTTTCGTTACAGGGTGATATTATAAAAATATTATATTACATAATGATAAGAATTATACTAAAATATCTCCTGTGGGAAATTTATTAATATATAAAATATTACTCTTTATAAAGAATCAAAATTATTA
>NW_013704302.1:0-515 GCF_000517525.1 Limulus polyphemus | reverse complement strand
ACCCAAGGAGATTCCAACCAGGTTGTAAATATATATATATATATATAAGTTTTCAGAATTCAGAGAATATTTTCCACCCAACTGGAGATTCCAACCAGTTTGTAAATATATATATATAAGTTTTCACTATTCAGAGAATAGATAGCACCCACACAGATTCCAACCAGGTTGTTAAAAAAATATATATAAGTTTACACTATTCCGAGAATATTTAGAACCCACGGAGATTCCAACCAGTTTGTAAAACTATATATATATAAGTTTACACTATTTATAGAATAGGTAGCACCCATGGAAATTACAACCAGGTTGTAAATATATATATATATATAAGTTTACACTATTCAGTGAATAGGTAACACCCACGGAGATCCCAACCAGGTTGTAAATATATATATATAAGTTTCAAGAATTCCGAGAATATTTTGCACCCACGGAGATTCCAACCCATTTGTAAGTATATATGTTCACGTTTATAGTATTCAGAGAATATTATGCACCCACGGAGATTCCAA
>NW_013704301.1:0-515 GCF_000517525.1 Limulus polyphemus | reverse complement strand
TGGTCACGCCATTCTCTGATAGGCGTTACCGGTCCTGCTGGTGTGGCTGCAATGTTAGAGAACTTTAACTTAAGTAGTATGTGGAACTTATTGGTAGTGACGAGCCTGAAAGTAAGTCGGTAATTTGAAGGTTATTGGACCTAATAAGACACACCTATGACTTCACAGCATTCAAAGTTTGGGTCCAGAGCAGTTTCTGAAAGTGAGATTTAAGATATTTCTACAGATAAACTGATCACTAGTGGGTAATTATCTGTTCAGTACGTGTATTTTTCGAGCTATCGAAACGAGAATTTGTAGCCTAAAATCGTATAACTTTACATTACTGTAATGTTGTTCTTAAACAACTGCCGCTTCATCAGGCAGGTGGCAGCACATCCGATATAGGGATGGCTCGGATTGTTCATCAAAATGTTGTTTTAAATATCTCTTCAATAAGTCATTCACTCTTTCAGTTTTTGTTTCTTTACATCTTGATGTGGAGGTACTCGTACTTCTGTAAAGTAGTGGTATGG
>NW_013704300.1:0-515 GCF_000517525.1 Limulus polyphemus | reverse complement strand
GTATTAAATATGGATACATTTATATACATAATATACATATTAGATATGCGGATACATTTATATATATAATATATGTATTTAATATGGATACATTTATATATATAATATATTTATATATAAAATATGTATTAGATATGGATACATTTATATATATGATATATGTATTTAATATGGATACATTTATATATATAATATATTTATTAAATATGGATACATTTATATATATAATATATATATATTTAATATGGATACATTTATATATATATAAGATATATATTGAATATGGATACATTTATATATATAATATATATATTAAATGTGGAGAATTTATATATATAATATATATATTAAATATGGATACATTTATATATATAATATATATATTTAATATAGATACATTTTTATATATATTTAATATGGATACATTTATATATGTAATATATATATTAAATATGGATACATTTATATACATAATATACATATTAAATGCGGATACATTTATATATATAATATAT
>NW_013704299.1:0-515 GCF_000517525.1 Limulus polyphemus | reverse complement strand
GACTATACAAATTGGGCTATAACCTACACTACCTTTTATGACTATACAAATTGGGCTTATAACCTACATTACCTTTCATGACTATACAAATTGAGCTTTAACCTACACTATCTTTTATAATATACAAATTGGGCTATAACCTACATTACCTTTCATGACTATACAAATTGGGCTATAACCTACACTACCTTTTATGACTATACAAATTGAGCTATAACCTACACTACCTTTTATGGTATACGAATTTGGCTATAACCTACACTACCTTTTATGACTGTACAAATTGAGCTATAAACTACACTACCTTTTATGACTATACAAATTGAGCTATAACCTACACTACCTTTTACGATATACAAATTGGGCTAAAACCTACACTACCTTTTATGATATACAAATTGGGCTATAACCTACACCACCTTTTATGATATTCAAATTGGGCTATAACCTACACTACCTTTTATGACTATACAAATTGGGCTATCCTACACTACCTTTTACGATATACAAATTGG
>NW_013704298.1:0-515 GCF_000517525.1 Limulus polyphemus | reverse complement strand
TGACGTTATAATACAGAATAACTACACCACCCAGGCATAGAGATCTTTTAGAGGCTTGTTTTGCTATTTATCTTAGTAACGTCACATGGTTTCGATTATAGATGTTCACGTCATCAACATAAACACGCTGGTAATAAGTGTCTTCATTTCTGAGAAGCATTATATTTTGTAATAAAAAATAAACAATTTCATAAACATTTCGTTTCAAGACAGTGGATAATAGTGTAAAGCGACAAATGTTCTGAGGTTTTTTAGAAACACAATGTCTATCTTTAATAAACTACTTGCATCTAAACAACATACACGTCCAGTGAAGTACTTTTAAATAACACACACACACACAGAGTCAGTGAAGTACTTTTAAACAACACACTCACGCCCAGTGAAGCACTTTTAATCAAACACATACTCACGCCCAGTGAAGCACTTTTAATCAAACACATACACACGCCCAGTGAAGCACTTTTAATCAAACACATACACACGCCCAGTGAAGCACTTTTAATCAAACACAC
>NW_013704297.1:0-515 GCF_000517525.1 Limulus polyphemus | reverse complement strand
ATTGCAAAGCCCTAACAGATTTTTTATGTTGATTACTTGTTGTTATTTTTTCGATTAATATGCTGTATTTTGCATAAAAAATAAAATTATAATAGGTATTCTTGAATATGTAATGTAGGAAACTGCCTAAAGTAGCAAAATAGAGAGGCTGTAAAAAATATATATACATAAGTGATGAATCCATTTGTCAAGGTTATGATTGCTATAATTGCCCATACTGAGTACGCTTACTATTAGTAGCCATTACTTGTTTTTAATTTATTGGATTTCGTGCACGGCTATATGGATTTTTTATTCGCTAACCATCCTTAATTTTAAAGTGAGAGACAAGATGAAAGGCAGCTAGTCAATACCACCCCATCGCCAACTCTTGGACTACTCTAATCGAAAAGTGGAATTTGACCGTCTCTCTTCTAACGTACCCACGGTCTCAAAACGCTAAGGACGATTATTTTTGGCAATTTTAAAGAAGAAAATCAGATAGAAAGCAAAATTGCCAGTATATTTGATTTGGG
>NW_013704296.1:0-515 GCF_000517525.1 Limulus polyphemus | reverse complement strand
AACTCTCATGGACTTGATAGAGTAGTACCATTCCGGTGGGATCGCTAGAAAAAAACGTTAACGTGGGTCAGGACGGATGGATTGAATACATGCTGTGAACTGAAAGGAATGGTACTACTCTATCAAGTCCATGAGAGTCCTAAATCTAAAACACCCGGCAAGTTCTGAGTTTTTTTCTAGCGGTCCCACCATTAATTTAGTTAGAAAATCAACAATATGACTCATCAGGCACGCATCTAAGGCATAAAAAGTATTACACTCACCAAATATCTAAAACTTAAAACACAAGTACTACCATCATGTATCTAAAACAAATAAAAACAGGGTTAGTGCAATCATCTATCTAAAACAAATAAAAATAAGATTATTCTAAACATGTATTTTTAATATAAAACTGAACTATATCCACCATATACGTGAAACATAAAATAGGACTACAAACATCATTTATCTAAAATATAAAATAGGGTTACCTCCATTATATATCTAAAATTAGCGTATGGCCTGTCAGAAGT
>NW_013704295.1:0-515 GCF_000517525.1 Limulus polyphemus | reverse complement strand
TATACTTATTGTCTCAGAAGCACATATTGTGTTCCTTATATTATATTATTGCTACACGATATTCAGTGACTCAGAAGAACAAATGATATCTTTGTAACACTATACTTATTGTCTCAGAAGCACATATTGTGTTCCTTATACGAACAAATGATATGCTTGTAACCGTATACTTATTGTCTCAGAAGCACATATTGTGTTCCTTATATTATATTATTGCTACAAGATATTCAGTGACTCAGAAGAACAAATTATATCCTTGTTACGCTATACTTTTTGACTAAGGATTATATACGATATTCCTTGATAGGCTCTACTTATTCTCTCAGAGGTATATATGACGTTTCTTACACCATACACGCTATCCAGAAGTACATATAATGTTTATTCCAACACAATATCCAGTGACTCAAAAGAAAACATATGCACCTTGCAAAATTTCTAAGCAAACTAAGTATTAAAATTAACACTATTGAAAAACATAACCATAAACAGAGGATGTAAAGTCACCATATAGG
>NW_013704294.1:0-515 GCF_000517525.1 Limulus polyphemus | reverse complement strand
AAAGACTGCCTGTCAGTGAGCGCGTGCTTTTTGTCCTTCTCATACAGTTACTAGAAAACGACAATGTTTATCGACCCATGCGGCTGGCATTCCGACACACTACTATGGGTTGGACTGCCAGTTTCCGGGCTGCTACTCGAGTAATGACTGGTCGTCTTGTTAATTCTGCTTAATTTACAGAGTCCCTTGTTCTGGAACCTTGGTGACGAAATGTCTATTTTCTGGTGATATAATAGCTCTGGTGTCTTAACTTAGTCTATGATAATACCTATTAAAGAACCTGAATAAACGTTATTCTCAGACACCAAAGTAAACCACTATATAAATCTACATGCACCCACAGTATCAACATATACAGTGATACTAATTATACCTGCACCCATAATATCAACATCTACAATGATACTAAGTATACCTGCACCCACAGTATCAACATATACAATGATACTAATTATACCTGTACCGATAATGTCAACATCTACAGTGATACTAATTATACCTGTACCCCACAATAT
>NW_013704293.1:0-515 GCF_000517525.1 Limulus polyphemus | reverse complement strand
TTTATATAGACAACTATATAAATATAATAGTACTGTCTTTTTCTATTTCTTCTGAACTTATAGTAATTTTTTCAATTCATTTCGTTCACTTTATCTTTTTCTATTTATTTTATCTATACTACAGTTTAGTATGTAGCCCAGGAACTGGGGTAGGTATTATTAACTACAACTATGTTACAGGTTGTTTATCTATACTACAGTGTAGTATGTAGCCCAGGAATTGGGGGTAGGTATTATTAACTACAACTATGTTACAGGTTGAACAGGTTATTGTTCCATAACTACACTGTAATAGATAGGTTATTATCAGGACAGGAGCAAACTAAGCTATCATTCTAGAACTATAATGTGACAGTTAGGCCAGAGAGAATATCGGTATCTCGAAATTTTAACTGTAAAACTCAAATTATATGAACGACATTGTACGTAAGGTATTGTTGCATCACACATTGTACGTAAGGTATTGTTGCATCACACATTGTACATAAGGTATTGTTGCATCACACATTGTACGT
>NW_013704292.1:0-515 GCF_000517525.1 Limulus polyphemus | reverse complement strand
TTATTTGTTCCAGATACTCTGCTCAAACATTGTCTTTCATAATAAACGAGAGCTAAAAAAATATTGTTTGTTTCTCCAGCTGAGTCAGAAACAGAAAAGCTGTGACTGGTGAAAATATGTGATGCAACCTAGACAAAGAAGGCATGTGTATGAAACACATACAGTAATTAGTTGGTAACGCAATCATCATCTTTTGTTAGAGGACAGTGACATTAGGGCAACAATGTTTTTAGTGCCACCCAAAAGCAACCTCTGAGATTCGAAACTATGTCTCCGCCCGAACTCTTTCTATATCAGTACAATCTTTCTAAACAAAAAAAAAAAAAAAAAATCGATTTTGAAATTTTAAACGATCTAATTTTCTTAAATGAAACTGAAACCCCTTTTTTTTCGTTGTAATAGGACAAGAACTTCCACTTGGTAAAAATTGTACAATGTTAACATATATAATAAAATGATCAATATAAAACATATTTTTAAATAAACTAAATTTTGTCTCGCTAGGCATTATGGAA
>NW_013704291.1:0-515 GCF_000517525.1 Limulus polyphemus | reverse complement strand
AAAATTATACCTTTTGTTTTTACACATTGCACGAACATTGCACATATAACAATAAATAACAAAGAAAAAATATTCAATTAATATCAACCCTGTCTCTAAATTTTAATACGTTGTGTATCATATCTAAATATTGGCAAAACTCCCATTGGATTGTATATATTCATGAAGTTTTTAACAATTTTATTTTCATACATATGTTCGTACTTATTATTTAAAATGATAGTTTTTACACTTATTTGATATTTTTTCTTTAATTTACGAATTTGGAAAATTGCAGTTCTTTCACAATTTTCAGAATACACTCTACATCTTTATTTAGATTGTTTGTTTGTTTCTATGTAATTTTGCGCAAAGCTCCTCGACAACTATCTGCGCTAGCCGTCCCTAACCTAGCAGTGATAGGCCTAATCAACATCCCCCACCGCCAAATCTTGGGCTTCTCTTTTGCAACCGAATAAAGGGCTTGACCTAAAATTTATAACGCCCCCATACAAGCAAGGGTCCAAATATTTTGG
>NW_013704290.1:0-515 GCF_000517525.1 Limulus polyphemus | reverse complement strand
GCAGCTATAGCTTAAGTCAGTTTACTGATCATCTTCAGTCTTATTAGCTATACTTCCCAAGCAGCTACAGTTTAAGTCAGTTTACTGATCATCTTGTGTCTTATTAGCTATACTTCCCAAGCAGCTACAGCTTAAGTCAGTTTACTGATCATCTTCAGTCTTATTATCTATACTTCCCAAGCAGCTACAGCTCAAGTCAGTTTACTGATCATCTTCAGTCTTGTTAGCTATACTTCCCAAGCAGCTACAGCTTAAATCAATTTACTGATCATCTTCAGTCTTATTAGCTATACTTCCCAAGCAGCTACAGCTTAAGTCAGTTTACTGATCATCTTGAGTCTTATTATCTATACTTCCCAAGCAGCTACAGCTTAAGTCAGTTTACTGATCATCTTGTGTCTTATTAGCTATACTTCCCAAGCAGCTACAGCTTAAGTCAGTTTACTGATCATCTTCAGTCTTATTAGCTATACTTCCCAAGCAGCTACAGCTTAAGTCAGTTTACTGATCATCTT
>NW_013704289.1:0-515 GCF_000517525.1 Limulus polyphemus | reverse complement strand
AAACAGTTACTACTGTAGTACTATCCTAAAAGAACCTTTTGACTGAATAGTTACTACTGTAGTACTATCTAAAAGAACGGTTTAACTGAACAGTTACTACTGTAGTATTTTCTAGAGAACGTTTTGACTGAACAGTTACTACTGTAGTAGTATGTAGAAGAACGTTTTGACTGAACAGTTACCACTGTAGTAGTATGTAGAAGAACGTTTTGACTGAACAGTTACTACTGTAGTACTATGTAGAAGAACGGTTTAACTGAACAGTTAACTGTAGTACTATCTAGAAGAACGTTTTGACTGAAGAGTTACTACTGTAGTACTATCTAAAAGAATGGTTTAACTGAACAGTTACTACTGTAGTACTATCTAGAAGAACGGTTTAACTGAACAGTTACTACTGTAGTACTTTCTAGAAGAACGGTTTGACTGAACAGTTACTACTGTAGTACTATCTAAAAGAACGGTTTAACTGAACAGTTACTACTGTAGTACTTTCTAGAAGAACGGTTTGACTG
>NW_013704288.1:0-515 GCF_000517525.1 Limulus polyphemus | reverse complement strand
CACACCAATTTATATCCATTACATCAACGAATCATACCAATTATATCCATTACATCAACGAAACATACTAATTATATCCATTACATCAACGAAACATACCAATTATATCCATTACATCAACGAAACATACCAATTTATGTCCATTACATCAACGAAACATTCCAATTATATCCATTACATCAACGAATCATACCAATTTACATCCATTACATCAACGAAACACATCAATTCAAATGAGATCTTCCGTGTAACTGTGATGGATTCCATGTACTTTACAACAAAAGGATTACATTAACTCCAAACTGTGATAGATTCCATGGACTTTACAATAGAAAGGATCACACTAACTCCAAACTGTGATGGATTCCATGGACTTTACAACAGAAAGGATCACATTAACTCCAAAGTGTGATGGATTCCATGGACTTTACAACACAAAGGATCACATTAACTCCAAACCGTGATGGATTCCATGGACTTTACAACAGAAAGGATCACATTAACTCCAAACTGTG
>NW_013704287.1:0-515 GCF_000517525.1 Limulus polyphemus | reverse complement strand
TGCTCTGCCAATTAGACTAAAGGTTTTTAGCTACTTCTGTTGTGAATTTTCTCTAACAGCTAAGAACAAGTTAGCTACTGCTAGTACTGGGAATATACTTTAACAACTAGGTTAAAATTAGCTACTGCTACTGGGAATATACTTTAACAACTAGATTAAAGTTAGCTACTGCTACTACTGGGAATATACTTTAACAACTAGGTTAAAGTTAGTTATTGTTACTACTGAGAATATACTTTAACAACTAGGTTGAAATTAGCTACTGCTACTGGGAATATACTTTAACAACTAGGTTAAAGTTAGCTACTGATATTGATAATCTACTTAACAACAAGGTTAAATTTAACTACTGATACTGGTAATCTACTTAACAACAAGGTTAAAGTTAGCTACTGATATTGGTAATCTACTTAACAACTGGGTTAAAGTTAGCTACTGATATTGGTATTGGGAATCTACTTAACAACTAGGTTAAAGTTAGCTACTGATATTGGTAATCTACTTAACAACTGGGC
>NW_013704286.1:0-515 GCF_000517525.1 Limulus polyphemus | reverse complement strand
GGAAAAGTTTAAAATGAAAAATAACTTACGAACTTACGTAAGAAATCCTCTATTTTGTGTACTATATTCTAACCAGCATTATACCGAAACGTTTTGATAATCTAATGGAAACTTTTGAAGTGTATCCACTAAGGTCTTGTAACAGTAACAAATGAAAGTTGTGTGAACCTTATTTTATCAAGAGATTTAATGTAATATTTTACCACTAATATATAAAATGTATAGAACGTTAAAAAAAAAGACTGTAAAGTTGGTGAACTGATAAGAAATGAAGATGTTTGTGTTTGTTTTTTTGCAATTAATCTGCCCACCACGGGTATCGAAACCCGGATTTTAGCATTGTAAGTCCGTAGATATACCGCTGTGCCACTGGGAGGGGGGGGGGCAGATGTTTGTGTTTTATTAACTACTAAACATTGTAAATCTCTAATAACTGATTCGTATTGACAAAAGAAATTACAAATTTCCAATGTCTAACGAAACGTCGTAGAATTCCTAAGCAAATTCATGGGGGA
>NW_013704285.1:0-515 GCF_000517525.1 Limulus polyphemus | reverse complement strand
AAAAGGCTCCTCATTTTGGTATGTTAATAAAGAAATTAAGGTGTTGCAGTAAAATGATATCAGCGTAACAATCGGGTAAAAAAAGGCTCCTCATTTTGGTATGTTAATACACAAAATAAGGTGCTGCAGTAAAATGATATCAGTGTAATAATCGGGTAAAAAAAGGCTCCTCATTTTGGTATGTTAATAAAGAAATTAAGGTGTTGCAGTAAAATGATATCACCGTAACAATCGAGTAAAAAAAGGTTCCTCATTTTGGTATGAAAATAAGGTGTTGTTCTTTACTGCTGCTGCAGTTATCTTATAACTGATGTCTGATTTTTATTGACGGATACTTAACACTTTTTAATTTTAGGATTATATTATTACTTTTATTTCTATTTTTTTCTTTACAATTTTGCACGTTCTTTAAATGTATAAATATTAATGTTAGTTAATTAGTAGTTGTTGTTACTCACAAAGCTTCACAAAGTGTTATCTGTGCTCTGCCAACCAACGGTATCGAAACCCGGTTT
>NW_013704284.1:0-515 GCF_000517525.1 Limulus polyphemus | reverse complement strand
AAAAGAAAGAAAAAAAGGTTTGGAAATAACTTTCAAATAAACACTTTCTCCAGGAGACTTCGCCCTCTGATCCATTCTTGTTATTGGAGCTCAGCTCCTATCTCTCAGCTGGGGTGATATTCCATACCCACCGTGCTTAGGGTTATTTTGTTCTTGTTTTTCAGCCGCTGCTCCTGCTGAAATAAAGCCTAATCTTCATTGCTGACCATACATAGTTAAAAATACTCATTTTACATCTTTCATTTTTTTGGGGGTGGGTAGGTGAACCAGAAAATAACGATAAATGTGAGCCTAGGAATTTTCATTTCACAATCAGCTTCTTCCTTTGTGTGAAGAAAGACTTTATGGTAATTTTATTTGTAAACCTGAATGTTCTAAAATTTTTTTCCGGAATGAGACGCGAGTTTTCATTTCATAATAAATGATATAAAAATGTGAAAGAAAGCAGTTCTGAAAACTTATAATCCCGACATTGTAACTCAGTTAAACAAAAATATAACAAAACATAGCGTGAT
>NW_013704283.1:0-515 GCF_000517525.1 Limulus polyphemus | reverse complement strand
GCTCCCTGTACGCACGTATAGAAGTGATGACAAGATAAACACTAAACACACACAAAAAAAATAGTTTTTACGTTGAAATACTAAAAAAAAAAAAAAAGGATAAACAATTCTTGAACATATTCTTATTATAAGGTAATTCAATTTTATAAAATATGTTGATAAAATAATTATTTAGTACAGATTTTCCTAAGAAAATTAAATAAGCACTTACTATCATATGACGGGCATTTAGCTAGTATAATATAACATATTTTTCTTTATTTTTACTCACAGGTTCGCTCCTCAGTGGCACCGCGGTATGTCTCAGGGCTTACAACGTTAGGAAACTGGGTTTCGATAGCTCATTGTGTAGCTTTGTGCTTAAACTACAAACAAACAAAAAATAACCCGACGAAGTTTCTAGATATTAATTCAAAATGACGTACTGACAAACTTCCTCTGCCAAACAAGCATCTAAATTAAAATATTAAGAATATAGCTTGCAAAAATTTACACAGCGTGGTCACAAGTAAATA
>NW_013704282.1:0-516 GCF_000517525.1 Limulus polyphemus | reverse complement strand
AATGTAAGCTTTTTCTATATTTATATTCAAAATTAAATGTCTTTAGATGAAGATACAAGGAAAATATCATCATCCATAAAATCAATCATAAAATGAAATATTTTAAATAAAAATGTACAACACATTACAGATATTATACAAAAAAGTAAAGAAATAAAAAATAAAATGTAACCTGACATATACATTTGATACCCTGTGTTTACTATCTCTTTTTTCTAATATAGTAAATTTTCAAAATTTGTTATTTGTGCAAGTATGTGCAGTTTCCACATAACACATTGATCAAGAAGGTCATTAAGCTGATGTTGTTCGAGCTACCTATTGTTTTCAATCATTCACATAAAGTAGTATCTATTATCTTCCTGTGGTAGAAAGAGTTGCCAGATCACCTGTAGTATATGAACTCAGACCAATATTTTTTGTAATAGCAGTCAGAAAATTTCTTGAATAAATGAACAGACAATTGGATAACACTAGTCCTTCTTGGCAAAACTGATATTGACAAGTAAATAACAC
>NW_013704281.1:0-516 GCF_000517525.1 Limulus polyphemus | reverse complement strand
TGATTCATGTGTCAGTACAGTGGTCAACTACAACACTGATTCATGTGTCAGTACAGTGGTCAATTAGAACACTGATTCGTGTGTCAGTACAGTGGTCAATTAGAACACTGATTCGTGTGTCAGTACAGTGGTCAATTAGAACACTGATTCATGTGTCAGTACAGTGGTCAACTAGAACACCACGGATTCCTATGTCAGTACAGTAATCAACTAGCACACAGATTCATATTAGGGAATATTTTTTGTAAGATTCTTAGAAAACTCGTCTTACTTGCCAGAATGAGTTGAAATATTGATGGTTGGTATTAGGGACCAACAGTCAGGAACCACAAATAACTTAAATGGTTTTAAAGAAATTTAAAAATTTATGGTACACAGTAGTAGTTACCAGAGATACTTGTATAAAATTTACCTTTCAGGCCAGATGTGTAAGTACATGGTGTATAATTGTAGCCTGAATATCAACTTATAGCCTGGTAAATGTAAAGTCACAAAACCTTATGAAAGGGGTCTTCT